>NC_050466.1:76120707-76404398 GCF_903995425.1 Onychomys torridus
TATCTTGTAGGGAGGACACATTGTAGGTCAAAGGTTTTTGGCTGGGTTGGCATCCACATTTCTCTTTCCATAGTCTGCAAAGTACCTTCCTACAACAAAGACACTAGAACATAGGTGTGAGGGCTCCATGTAGGCTCCAGATCAACTTCTCCATATTCAATGAGTTGTGTGGGTGTTGTCCTCAGCAATGGAGACCCACAGTCAGTTTGCAGAGAGAAACACAATGTCTTAGCAATAGCCTAGGTTGTTTGGAGATTTCTATGGGATGTTTTGGCCAACAACTCAATTGAATACAATCCAGTTCCAATACTGGAAGACTTGTTTGGTGACAAGAGATAGCCAGTTGGGACTCCATCACCTCCATTATTAGGAGACCTCATTTAGGATCACCTTCATATGTCTTGGGAATTTTCCACTGCACTAAGTTGGCATACCATCCCTCAAATGACCTCACTCCACATTCACCCCCTCAACACTATGTCCCCTCCTCCTCCACCCATATGATCCTCCAACTTGCATCCCACCCTGTCCCCAGTCCACCCATAAAATCTATTCTTTCTCCATCCTATGGAGATCCATGTGTCCCCTGTAGTCCCTACTGTTTAGATGGGAACCCTACTGGTAACATATGCTCAAAGAATCTGGGATGTTTTGTGGAAGCCCCACCTTGGCTCCACCCCTCTCTCTCCCCAGATCCAGCCCCTGAGAAAGTTTGCCAAGCAGCACAATGGCTCTATCCCCAGAGGGTATTTAAGGTTGGCTCATACACTTTCCCTCATTGTTTCTCCTGATTTGACTTATTACTTTGGTGGAGTTACTCATTACCAGGGGATTTTTTATTACCTTCCTCTATACCTAACCTCTGTGGATCTATTGATTGTAGGTTGATTATCATTTGTTTAAAGGCTAATATACACATATAAGGGAATTCATATGTATGTATGTATGTATGTATGTATGTATGTATGTATGTATGTATCTTTCTGAGTCTGAGTTATCTCACTCAGGATGATTTTTTTCTAATTCCATTCATTTGCAAGACTACAGACCCAGACATGGCCCTTGGCAGCAGCTTGGGCCTGAACAATATCCTGGCTCTGGGTAGAACAATGGCCACTCAGATCAGGATGGCTCTGGTGGCAGAATGGCTCCCTTGGACACCAAAAAGGCCAGAGGTTGTGGACCTGACCCATGTTTCTATGTAACCTTTGGTGGCAACACAGGCCTTGGACTTCAACACAGACCCCAGCTGTAGGATCACAGACCCAGACATGGTCCTCAGCAGCAACAGTATCTGGATGTCACCATTACCTCAGATGGCAGTACAGACCACTCAAATAGGCATGGCCCCAGTGGCAGCATGGTCCTTGGACACTAACATGGTCCCAGATCTCTGGCATCCACATGGCCTTTGATAGCAACAGGAACCTCAAACATCAACACAGTCCCTGGCTGCATTAAGTTCATGGACCCAGACATGACCCTCAGTTGCACCTCTGGCATGGACGTTACTATGGCATCAAGTAGCAGCACAGGCCATTCAGAACTACATGGCTTTGGCTGTAGTGTCGCCCTCAGCCACCAACATGGACCTGACCTGACCTATGACTAAGCTGACCCCAGGCATCCACATGGCCCGCAGTGGTAACATGGGCCATGGACTTGAACACAGATCCCCAGCTATGGTAGGACTAGGGCCCAGACATGGTCCTTGGCAGCAGCCTGGGTCCAGACATCATCATGGCCCCAGGTAGCTGTGCAGGCTACCCAGACCAGCATAGCCACAGTGGCCTTCAGACACCAACATGGCCCCAGGTGGCAGCCAAGATCCCAGGAATTCATATGATCCTCATCCTTTTTTTAAAAAACATGGCATGGAATATCATTCTTTTACACATATTTTGCAACAAGCCTGTAAAAACCATTTGTGGCTCTTGGGCATTACAGAAATGAGAAACCAGTAAGATTTTGCCCTGGAGTCAGATTGCCATCTTTTTCCATGCTGAATTAATTAATGGGGCTGTTCTCTGACAAAAGAAACAGAAATTCCAAAACCTATTCCAGACTCTACAGTTCCATGTTGGCATCTACATTTCTCCTATAAACATAGTTCTCTATGAAAATCCATCTCCCTAAATTTGAACAATTCTGCTTTTCTATCTGACTACAGGGAAGAACTGCTTTTGTGTGCCTCTGTATTTTTTAAGTGAAAATAAAAGCCATTTGAAAGCAAATTAGTTTTCTTTCTTCATGTTTGTATACAGTTGTGTGGGTTTATATCTTTATTCTTCACAAAGCTTCAGATTTCTTTGTCTGGGTGACAGGACAATGATCTGTGATTTGGCCACTTGAAATATAAATCACTAAATTGCAGAACAAACCTCATTCTGATAATGGTGTCTCATCCCCCTACCCTAAAATCACCAAGTACCTTCAAAACCTAACATTGGCATTATAGTCCCAGTCCTACATTGTCTTTGATTACAGTATATCATGAAGACCTGTGTTCTAGCTGATTTTTTTTTTTGATTTTCCAATTTAGACCTCAAAAAGTAAATAAAATCAATGTCAGCTTTTTTACAGTGGTAGTACTTCAGACTTTGTTCAGCATTAAAAAAAATAACTTCTGTTCACTCAGGCTCTGATGATACATAGAATACAATCCATGGTGTTTGGATTTATCTCATTTACTTAAATGTTTCTATTGAATACAAAAGTATCTGGATGGTTCCAAGTCAAGATAAAATTACTCTTTAACTCATTTTATTCTGAATAAATTAGACAAGTCTAATGAATCTTTCAATGTAGTTTTGCAATCCAATGTTTTATGACTTTTGGTGAAAATATTATGCTGGACTTATTTAGTTGTAATTTTACTCTACAAGTTGTTTGGATACTACTAGTCAAAATGTTGCAACATCAGTCTATTCTTAGTATTTAAAGTCTCCATTGAAGTTCTATTGAGGCCTTTCATTAATGTATTATTTACATTCCCCATCTTTTCTATGGTATATAAGCATTTACTACCTGTAATAAAGATCATGAATCTGTATTTTTCATTGTAACCCTTTCCTTCCTTAGATGAGCCACAAACTGAAAAAAGTCCAGTGATTATCGGGAACTTATCCTAAATGCCATGCCAGGTGTTTTGAAAGTTGTAAAGATGAGTGAAATATGCCCAATCTCAAAGCATTTACACTTGTTGTGAGAATGAAGAGCCTGTAAAGTCTTAACTCTTAAGTGGAGTAAAGAATGCAGACTGGGAATGAAAGCTTGTATAACTACTTTGGAAATCAATATGGTGCTTTCTTAGAAAATTGGGACTCAGTCTCCCTAAGACCCAGCTATACCACTCTTGGGCATATTCCCAAGGAATGCTCAATCATACCACAAGGGCAAATGCTCAGCTATGTTCAAAGCAGCATTATTTGTAATAACCAGAACCTGGAAACAACCTAGATGTCCTTCAACTGAAGAATGGATAAAGAAAATGTGGTACATATACACAATGGAGTACTACTCAGCAGAGAAAAAAATAACATCATGAGGTTTGCAGGTAAATGGATGGATCTAGAAAAATCATCCTGAGTGAGGTAACCCAGACTCAGAAAGACAAACATGGGATGTACTCACTCATAGGTTGACACTAGATGTAAAACAAAGATGACTAGACTGCTACTCACAACTCCAGGGAGGCTACCTAGTTAAGAAGACCCTAAGAAAGACACAGGGATTGCCCAATGACAGAGAAATGGATGAGATCTACATGAGCAAACTGGATGTGGCAGGGGTTGGGGGGAGGTAATGAAGGGCAAGGGTTGAAGGAAAGAGAGCTTAGGGGAGTGGGAGATCCCAGCTGGATCAAGAACAGAGAGGGAGAACAAGGAAAGAAATACCATGATAAATGAAGACCCCATAGGAATAGGAAGAAGCAAAGTGCTAGAGAGATCACCAGAAATCCACAAAGATACCCCCACAATAGACTACTGGCAATGGTCAAGAGAATGCCTGAACTGACCTACTCTGGTGATCGAATGGCCAAACACCCTGTCATGGTAGAACTCTCATCCAATGACTGATGGAAGCGGATGTAGAGATCCACGGCCAAGCCCCAGGTAGAGCTCCAGGAGTCCAATCAGTGAGAAAGAAGAGTGACTATATGAGTAAGAGATGTTGAGACCAAGACTGGAAAAAGCACAGGGACAAATAGCCAAACTAATGGAAACACATGAATTATGAACCAATAGCTGAGGAGCCCCCAACTGGATCAGACCCTCTGGATAAGTGAGGCAATTGAATAGCTTGAACTGTTTGGGAGGTCCCCAGGCAGTGGGACCAGGACCTGTCCTTAGTGCATGAGCTGGCTGTTTGGAGCCTGGGGCCTATGCAGGGACACTTTGGTCAGCCTTGGTACACGGAGGAAGGGACTGGACCTGCCTGTACTGAATCTACCAGGCTAAGCTGAATCCCCAGGGGAGTCCTTGCCCTGAAGGAGATGGGGATGGGGGGGGGGTCAGCTGGGGGGAGAGGGGGCAGGAGGACAGGGTAATCAATGGCTGATATATAAAATTAAATTAAATTATAAATTTTTTAAAAAAAAGAATGCAGACTGAGTTTTAGAAGCAGGATTTTAGTAATGGAGGGCCTCATGGTATCAATTTTTATTCTCCATTTCTGTTCATATTAAAACACTGGCCTGTGGAGACAGCTAAGCAGTTGTGTAAAAGCATGAGTGAAACCTTTGCTTCCAAAAGCAGTAACCCACACAGACACACAGACACAGACACAGACACAGACACACACACACACACACACACACACACACACACACACACACACACACACAGGGAGTGTTGAAGTGGGTGGGTATAATCTGGAAGAAGCTGGGAGAGGAAAAGGCAATAGAAATATATTGGATGAGAGAGAGAAAGAGAGAGAGAGAGAGAGAGAGAGAGAGAGAGAGAGAGAGAGAGAGAAATTGAGTGCTGGAAGTAGTGCAGCGCATCTGTAATCTAAGCACTCAGGACGGTGAAGCAGGAGGATCCTGAGTTCAAGACTAGCCTGCACTACATAGTGAAACTCCTGTCTCAAAAATCCCAAACCGAGCCAACACGACTTGTTTGATGACGGCCCTTAATAGTCAGGTTCTTTCCTTATTGGAACATGGCAGTCACACACAGACTCATTCTGGGATTAAGGGTAGATAAAAGTTTTCTACAGAAAATAACTATGGCAGGGTGCTACATAGGTAAACCAGCCACTAAAAGAAGGACAGAGACACAGCTAATGATTGTTGGGGAGAGCGAGAGGCATTGCTTTTGTGCTGCATCCACCGGTAACGAGTCTATACTCCTGTAAACAACCCCTCACCCATGGTCCTGTACATAGTCCTAATGAAATTCACTGGGAAAGGAAGTTACAAGGAGGGCTAGTTGGGAAAAGTAAGGGGGTCTGTGGGATCTTGAGGGAAAACAATGAGAGTAATGGGGTGAATATAATCAAAATATACTATGGACATAGACAAAAATGTCATAATGAAATCTGCTCTTGCGTATCATTGATATATGCTAATAAAAGCATTTGAAACAACAGATAGTTACCACATAAGCAGAATAGCCATACATAAAGATATGTATTTCACTTTATAGGGGAGGGCTTTATTCCTTCATATTCATGCTTCTTCCTGGAAAAAGAATAGACCTATAGAAAACACATGTCATTGTACGTCTCATACTATACTTTTACTTATGGTACAGCTCTCAGCTGGGTGGAGATTTTATCAAACTAATACATTACAATGAAGTTATAATAAGACTCAGATCCACATTGGTCACCAGCTGAGTGGTCAGTATAAGCTCACAGCTCCCTGCTTTACTTTGCTTGCTTGCAGCTGGTATCTGCTGGTTCCATATCTTAACAATTCCCAAGACAAAACATAACAAAAATCAGTTCATTGGATTAAATAGATAGCATGCCTGACTTTTGGGGAAAAAAAATGGGTTGAACTGAAGTCTGCAACTGTTTGCCCAGTTGACTGTAATTGACAGAGGCATAGCTTGGGTTAGTTTAAGCATAGATAGCAGCAGGCAAAAACTCCAGCTAGGACAGCAGGGCTGCAGTTATTTAGGGTCGGTGGAGATAAAAGGGACTAGAGTTTATTAATTGAGTAAACAGCCAGTACTTGGCAGATAGAAGATGTGGTGGGTAAGTATGGAGCACAAACACAGCCCAAAGATGTAAATATCAGCCAAAGATCTAAAGGAGAGATTCCAAATGAAGACACCTTTAGAGACTGTAGGGAAGGAGTCACTCAGCAGAGAATCAAATCAAAGGTGAAGAAAGGCCTTGATCAAAAAAGAAACAAATCAAAGGCATGTCTTCACCTGGGCCTCTTGGGTTTTCTTTTTGGATAATCCTGGACCAAACTGTCAGGCTGTTTATAAGGAGTGGTGGTTATGAAAATTTGGATCAAGATTAAATTAAAAGGATCATACTTGCCTGAAGCATAATCAGAAGGAAATGTTCTTTCATCTAGCTTCTTTAAACCTATCACCAGAAAGGTGTTTTAAAGACATGCGTCCATGACTAAGTGAGTACTTAATTTAGGAACTGTGAGACTTAAGTATGTGGATTGTATTTCCCCTAAAAACTTGATGCTGAAGCTGCTGAGAATGACTACAAGATTCTGTGATACATCCGGAGCCTCAGGCTTTTACTTGTAACTCCACAAGGACTTAAATGGGCAATAGCGAACTTGAAGTAGGTATATATTTTCTTCTCCATTTCCAAGCCAGCAGTGTTTCTCTTCCTTATAAAGGATTTTATGTGAAAGTCCTCTGATAAAAGGTATTGCTCAGATAAGTGCAGGTGCATTGGAACATTGCCCATCACACCAGCTCAGCCGTCCAGAGCTGTATCTACAGCTCACAGTGAAATTGAAAACAGTGAGAGTTGGCCCCGTGAAGGGGGGTGGAATGGAGCAGCAGCTGTCAGTTCATTGTTTTAACACTTGCTAGTCCTCAATAGTGATTTTCCCTCCAGAAACTGCTCATACAACACATGACCCTTTTGTATAATCTATATAGACTGTCGGTTTACTGCAGAGCACTTGAAATGAAAAAGACAAAAGCTTCCTTTGAGTGATAAACAAAGCGGCTTCTGACTTGCTTTGAGAAATGTGTGTTGTAGAGATTCTTATCTGGATGGGCCTTTGATTACTGGCCAAGTTTAGCAGAGTGTACTCTAAGAATAAAACAGCAAAATGATTGGACTAGTAAATTCAGAGGAGATTTTCACAGTACATGAAGTTTTTTTAAAAAAAAAAAAGCAGAAAATGGGCCCCAAACTAATAAATTCCACTCCACTCTGCCATCTCTTATATGATGCAAAGGAAAGTATAAAAGAGCTAAAGCCCTGACATTATTTCTTCTTTCCACTTATTAAAGGTACTGAGTCATTATAGAAAAATCAGCAAATATCCATAATCTCATCACTTTTTCTGTGCATGTCAGTATATATTTTATTAAGGAATAATTTGAAATGAAAGCTTTATCCTGATGTGTGTACACTATCATAGGAACGTGTTATTCTTGAAAGGATAGCAAAGGTCACTTGAGTCTTCAGTTAGCATGTGACGGTTACTTGATGACAAACAACAGTTTCATTTCTCTAATATACTTCCTTCTACAGTTGTTGCCAAAAATAATGCATCTTGTAGAATCAGAAGAGACAAGGACATGTTAAAAGTGAAATAAGAAGTGGATAAGATAGATCCACAGGGAATTGAGGTGGACTCAAATGTTGCTTTTATCCTTCTGACAGTTGTAGTGGTTTGAAGGAAAATGGCCCCCAAAGGGAGTGGTACTATTAAGAGTAAAGGCCTTGTTGGAATAGGTATGGCCTTGATGGAGGAAGTGTGTCACTGTGGGGGTTGGTTTTGAGGTCTCCTGTGCTCAAGCTACTCCCAGTGTCACAGACCACTTTCTGTTGCCTACAAGATACAGGACTCTCAGCAACTTCTCAAGCACCATGTCTGCCTGCATGCCACCATGTCCTGCCATGATGATAATGAACTGAAACTCTTAACTGTAATGAGCCACCCTAATTGAATGTTGTCTTTGTAAGAGTTTCTGGGTCTCTTCACAGCAATAGAAACCCTGACTAAGACAGCAAGCTTTCTTCTTTTTTATGCGTCTGGGGCCCCAGCCTATGGAATGGTGCTGCCCACATTCAGGTGGATCTTCCTACCTCAGATAACCTAATCTAGGTTCTCTCTCCCAGGCATGCCAAGAAACTTGTCTTCCAGGTTATTATAAACTCTGTATAGTTGACAAACAATATTAACAGTCACTCAGTAAAAGAAACAGGGGCTGGAGAGATGTCTCAGAGGTTAAGAGCACTGACTGCTCTTCCAGAGGACCTAAGTTCAATTCCCAGCAACCACATGGTGGCTCACAACCATCTATAATGACATCTGATGCCCTCTTCTGGCGTACAGGCAAACATGCAGACAGAACACTGTAAACATAATAAAATAAATGTTAAGAAAAAATTAAAAAATGAAACACACACATGAGATGTTTTACTTGGAGTCATTGGGTGAATCTGCTGGCAGAGCAGCTTAGTATTGCTTTCTGATGACAGGAATGGGAAAGCTAGTTTATGGAGGAGCAAATCATAGAACACATAAAGGTTGCAAAGTGTTTTCCATTGCAACTTGATATCATCATCGGAGAGTTTTAGTGTATATACATATCTTAGGGTTTCTGTTGCTGTGAAGAGACACCATGGCCACAAAAACTCTAGTAAAGGAAAACATTTATTTTAGGTGGCAGCTTACAGTTTCAGAGGTTTAGTCCATTATCCTCATGTTGGGGAGCATGGTGGTGTGCAGGAGACATGGTGCTAGAGAAGGAACTGCTACATGTTGATATGCAGGCAGCAGAAAGTGGACTGTGTCGCTAGGCAGTATCTTGAGCACATATGAGACCTCAGAGCCCGCTTCCACAGTGGCACACTTCCTCCAATAAGACCACACCTACTACACAAGACCAAACCTACTCCACAACACCACACCTACTAATAGTTACCACTCCCTTTGGGGCCATTTTTTTTCAAACCACCAATTCCAGTGGGATGAAAGTATTAAGGTAGAATTTCATTTTTAAAACTTCATTGTTAGTGAACTAGCACTATCTGTTACAAAGGAAAAAAAAAGCAAATGTTCTATATGATAAAATACTTCAAGTTGTGACTTGAAGTTTGGTTTGGTGTAGAAATCACGTTGTGTGGACTCAGCTGTAATTACAGGAAAAGAGGCTAAGCAGTTCCTCAGATTAAGGTGCCCCAGAATATAAATCAATGGGCTTTCTTGTGTCAAGCAAATCTTATCTCACTAGACAAATAAGCTCAGCTGAACTAACCAGTGTGCTCACTGACCTAGTAAAATCTGAAAATTACACAAAAGATAATCCCTTACAGTTAAGATTGTTCTCTGTGCTTTGTCATGCTATAGAAACTGAACGTAAACAATGATATTACGCACTAGTGGTGATTATTATCCAAAGGAAAGTTCCACTGAGAACATTTGAACTATCATATGAGCTGGTTGTGTTCCTGCATGATAAGAAACTAATTTAACCCAACATTTACAGGTATGAGCTGGTCAGCCAGTTTGATTTTGCTGCCCTTTATTCTCCGTGTATTTATGAGCTAACCTTTACTTATCCCATGCAAGTATAAGGTATAGCATGTTTTTCAGTGGAAGATAAAAGGACCAAAATAAACATTTAAACATTGAGAGAAGTTTTCTAGTGTCATGGTACAGTCTATAATCTTACAATTATCTTTGACCTAGGCAATGCTCTTAGCATTGTCATCTGCAAAATGTTTTCTGAACACCTTACAAATCAGCTAGAACATTTTGAACTTTATTTTCCTTTAAATTAATATTCAGATGTAGAACACACAGGGATCTTTAAGTCATCTTTTTCATTAAAATTTAATTTAAATCCAATTATAACTTTACAAGATTAATTGGCTTCTTGTAAAAGATTTAAGATAAATCTTTGAAAATACAATATTGTTTGGTAAACATTGGATAAATATTATGAGTAAAAATCCTGAGTTTGCTAAATTGCCTTTACAAAATCTATTTCTCCATTTCTGCCAGTACAATTATATAAGACTGATTATTCTACTATGGCTTATTAAAATAAAAACATAAAAATTTTAGAAACACATTCTTCCCTAAGAATCCTGGTATCTTCATTAGTTAACAAACAAGAAGCAAGGCCATTTATGTCATTAAAATGAAAATGTAAAAAAGGCATGGTGATATATAATGTAATCGCAACACTCAAAAAACTCAGGCAAGAGGACTGAAAATTTGAGGTCAGCCTGGTCTACATAACAAGACCTCATCTAAAAAAAAACAAGCAAATCAAATAAATTAGCAAAAATATTGATGTGTATAATACATAATACTGAGTATAGGAAGTTAATATGAGGATCTGATTTTTCATTCAGGCTTTGTTTGATTATGATCATGCAACAACCAAAATTTATGAACATAATAGTGATTGCATTAATTTCAGATAGCTACACCTTTATAAACTACTTGTATGACTTTGTGATTCAGTTCTTTTATGTTTTTCTGATCACAGTTTTGATATGCAATTGATATCTGCTGAATATAAGAAAAATACCTTGAATTTTAAGTTTCTTGTTTATTCTTCTGATATTTACTAATTCATTTTATATAAATATAATTTTATAACCTGAATTTTTTTAGATGTATACATTTTATTTTATATATGAGTGTTTTGTTTTGCTTGAGTGTATGTATGCACACTATGTGCATGCTTGCTGCCCATTGCAGTTAGAAGAGAATATTGAATCTTCTGAAACTGAAATAATGGATTGTTGTGAACCACCATGTGGGTGCTGGGAATTTAATCCAGGTACTCTGCAAGAGCAACGTAAGCTCTTAAGCACTAAGCAATCTCATTAGCCCCATAACCTAAAAGTTTTAATACTAATTCTTTATTACAGATAGCCTTTTGTTTTTTTTTATTCTTTCACAATTTCCTATACACATATATAATTTATATAATGTATAGTACTCTTTGATCAAAATCTCCCTCATTATCCTGTCTTATTCTCTTTCCTTTCTCATGGAATCCTTTCTTTTTTACAAGTCCCCTTCCTGTTTTCATGTCTTATTGTGACCTCCTGCATTTAATTAGGGTTGCCTGAATGATCATGAGAGAGGAGTTATTTACTGGGGTAAAGTCAGTATAATAATGGTCACATCACTGTAAGAAATAACTCCTTTCCCATGAGCAACCATTAACCTATAGATCCTCAGAGGGGTGGAGCCTTATGAACCCCTCCCACATTAATGATAGCTTGTTAATGGACCCAGTCTTATGCAGGTCTTACACAGATAGCCACTACCTTTATGAATTCATGAGTACAATAGCCATGCCATGTTCAGAAGACAGAGTTTCAACACATTCCTTCCCATCCTCAAGCTATAATATTCTTTCTAACCCTCTTTCAGTGATGTTCTCTGAGCCTTGAATGGAGTGAAATAGATGTTCCATTTAGGGATAAGCACTCAGCAGTAACTTCTTCTCAGCACATTGACCAGATATGAATCTCTACATTAAACTTTACCCACTGCAAATAGAAGATTCTCTGACCAAGTCTGGGCTGGGAGTAGTACTAATCTATAGGTGTAAACATAAATACTTACAGGACAATTTAATAGCATATCCATTTAGCAAAATGACAATAGTAGGTTCCTCTATAGGGCCCATGGTTTTTATCAGCCATGGGCTTTGACTAGGTTTTCAGTACCAGGTACAAATTACTTCTGTAGAGTGGACCTGAAACCTAATGTAAAATCAGTGGTTACACCCCATAGTAGTCATACCATTATTGTACCAGTAGATACATCTTGCCTGGTAGTTGTCAAGTCCAAAAGAAACAAATGGTTAACTGTGATGCCTATTAGCATATCAAAGCACATGCAGGTATAGCAAGTACCTGTCTAAGGAGGCCATGCTGGCATCCTGGCTCTTCTCAGCTCTTCTCACCCTGCCCCTGACATTAAACTTCTACAGTTCATGGGCTTCCCTTCCCCAGCTTATCATCCCTATATAACCTTGCAATTTTGTGTTCTTGTCTTATTTAGGGTTTCTATTGCTGTGACAAAACACCATGACCAAAAAGCAAGTTGTGGAGAGAGGGTTTATTTGGCTTACATTCCCAGATCATAGTCCATCACTGGAGGAACTCAAACAGGGCTGCAACCTGGAAGCTGATGCAGAGGCAACAGAGGGGAGTTGCTTACTTGCTTGTTTCCCTTGGTTTTCTCAACCTAATTTCTTATAGAACCCAGAACCATCAGCCAGGGATGGCATCACCCACAATGGGGTCACTAATTGAGAAAATCCCATATAGCTGGGTCTCATGGAAGCATTTCCTCAACTGAGGCTCCTTCATTTCTGATGACTTTAGCTTGTCAAGTTGACACACAAAACTAGCCAGAACAGTTTGTTCTTCCTCTCTTGGCCACCACTCTTTTCTTCTCTCTCTCTCTCTCTCCCTCTCTCTCTCTCTCTCTCTCTCTCTCTCTCTCTCTCTCTCTCTCATGGCCTAGTCCATTCTGCTCTGGACTCTTCCAGATGCTTCTGGATGTATTCTCCCTCATATCTACAATAAAACCTTCCTCTCAATTATACCTTGGAGCGGTCATATCTTTATGTTATACAGCAGACCTGTATTTTAGATCCCAAGATTCACCAAGATAAGATTGTTCATGACCTTTTTCTCCAAGCAGCCTACATAGTACCTTCCATCACTATGAAAGCTTGCCAGTAGGGAGAAAACTTCCAGATTCGTTTCCATTTGATTTCTATAATCTCACAACCAAAGACTATGGGATTCTCATCAATAGCGGCTTATCATTTAGTTATGGCAGTTAACTAAGAGTAATGGTAAAGGATTATATTGTTTAGGGAAGGGCTCTGGATTCTCCCTGACCAACAACTCATAAGGAAATATCCCATATCTGGCATTGGAATTTTATTAACTCATGGTTTCTAGAGGTAGCGTTATCCAGCCATGCAGCATATCTCTTTCCAAACTGCTCCTTTAGTTATGTTTTAATTGGCTTGCAATATAGTAGGTTTCCATATGGCTTTTTCACACATCCTTCATTTTGGCTAACTCTCCCTACCTACTTCCTGGGGGTAACCAGCAGCTGTCTAATTAGAATTAAGGTCTGCTTAATAGGAGGGAATTCATGCCTAGCACTATAGATCTACACAGCACCTGTGAGGTTAGTGTGGTCTAGACGATTAGGGAAATGGGCTGTCAGTGGAGAAAAATCTTTCCCTAAATCAAGATTCCCAGTGGGCCTATCTTCTTGGTCTTATGGATGCTTTATTTCCTTAGGAAGACTGTGATCAAAAGAGGATTCACAAACCTTCTGATCCATAGTCAGACGCATTATCCATTGTGCCATTGGCTTGGCCTGCCACTTCAAGATACAATAGGACAGGTACCCATGTGAACTCATAGAGACTATGCCAGCACACACAAGATCTGCACAGGTTCAAACCAGACAAAATCCAAACACAGAGAGACAGGAGTGGACAAAAATCCTCGCCCCTACCCAAAAACCTGTTTTCAATTGGTACCTGTTCAGAAAGGAAAAGTCAGTTATCTATAATAGAGTGTTATCGAGTATGCCAGCCACACTCCAGAGTAGGCTCCATACCAGGACATAGTTGGCCAACACTAAATGGACTCAATGGTTTTTTTTTTGTGGACTTTTAAAAATATTTTTGGTCATATTGGGTTTTCTCTTTTCTTTTTCTCTCTATTTTATTTTATTTTATTTTATTTTATTTTATTAGTTTGTCAGTTTTGATTTTGATTTTGTTTAGTTGTTCTTTTTCCTGGGTATTTTTTTGAGAGACAAAGAGAGAGAGAGGGCATGAAGTTAGGCAGAGATAGGGAGGTGGACAGTATCTTGGAGGAGTTGGGGGAGGGAATATTATTGAAATACATTGTATGAAAATGTTTGTTTTGCTTTATTTTGTTTTAAAGAAGATTCATTCCTATAATCCTTGTAAAGAATTATAAACTCAAACCAGCCAGGATTACATAAAGAGATGCTGTCTCAAAAAGGAAAATAAAAAAAATGCAAAATAATCCTACTCATACCCCCCAAAATAATTATAGCAGTATTCTCTATAAATAATTATACCCAAATCTAAACACACCATAAATGTTGACTTCTAGTCCAAAAGGAAAGATGATAAGAGTCACATGTTTGGGGAGAAAATGTCTCATGTTGTCAGTCAAGTGTAACATACAGATTCCATACATATTCATGAATACATAAACGCACATCTAGAAAATAAGTTGTGTTGCAATGGAATAGATGAAAATGTGTTTCAATGGACTGATACCTGATTTACATGGGAATGCAGGCTAAGGTTCAATAGCAGTTCTTCCTGTGCTCATTGTTAAAATGTAAGCCTTCATAGTAGCTTGACTGTGCATCCTTTATTCTCTGCTGTCATTCTCCCAAAGATCTACAAAAGCACTGTCTTCTAACTTCCTCTTTATATATAAATGATATTTTAAATTACTCAAATTGACAAAATACTGAGCTCTGTGCTTTTATGCTTCAATTCTGTTTTCCATCATTATATTCCTTCCCTAACCTTGAAGTTTACTCTCCTTAAATTGCACTCCTCACATCTGGGATACAAGCCATTCTGTCGATACAGCAAATACATTTGATAAAGAAAATGTACATTTGTTTAAATCCTCTAAAACTCAGGCAAAATTTGGTCAAACAAATTACTGGGCATTCAAAAATATCTTTCATTCATTGAATATATTCATACAGAACTAGTAAGAAGTCAATAGTAAAGAAGAAAATATATCTCAACTATTTTCCTTGATGAATATATGCTGAATTTTTTAATTCTACTGCATGCTTTTTTCTATCAATTTGGTTGGAGCAACAAAACTTCTTAAAATGTTTCACAACCAAAAGAAAAATATACATAACCTTCAGTGAAAGAAAATATTCTACTAACAAGCTAAACTTTGAAATGATTGAGACCCCGTTATTGTTTGCCACCACCTCTATTCATTTTCATGGGTGCAGGAACGTGAATAAATAAATATTGTCTCTAGTTTTTGTTTTTATTTTGCTTGTATTTAAGGTAGGCACTTTGCATTTTCTCTCCAAAATCTTAGCACCTATCTATCAGTAGCATATAAGCTCTATAAAGGGGGGAAAGTTATTTTTACCTACTGTACTTTGAAAGCTTCAGACATTTTTATTTCACTTTGCTGACTAAATTCTCTCAATCCTGATCTTTGTTCTTCAAAAACGAAGTAATTTGTGGCTCAAAGACCTAAGTCCTATCTAGCTCCAAGATATAATTTTCATTACATTCAACAATTATAAAACAACTAATCAATGAAGACAATCACAGATTTTAAAGGGCTGTGCTAATTGTCCTGATTCATTTTATTCACAATTTCTCCCTTTATTTCACCCTTCCTTAAAAGAGAATGGTAATTCTTTAGGAAAGAGTAAACTTTCCAAAGCCATTGAAGATTTCAGAAAAAGGCTGCCAGATAAAATTTTTATTTCATCTTAACTTCTTTCCATACTCATTGATCTCACTAGCTCAAATATATAAAAACAAGACTAGATCAGGAGAAAACATGAACTGCAGCTATCAGAGCACAACGTGATTTGTGGGCTACCTCTAGTGCAAGTGCTTGGCCTCTTTGTGATGAATACAGAGCACTAAGTCAAGATTTGTTGATTGTTTGATTGATGTTTAAAAAGCAAGTGCCTGAGGGGAAATTTGAAAATTTTTCTTATCATTGTACCCTTTCCATCTGTGTGAAATACATGATTTTCTATAAATCACTCTCCAAATATATCGTGTCATTTTCACATTTCAAAGAAAGGCAATTTGGACCAGTTCTCTAGCAATTTGTGCTAAAAATTTGACTGATGACAAAGCAGTTCAGTAGAAAATTACATTCACAAACATTTAGTAAGAGCTAGCTACAGGCAAGCTACCTTACAAGATATTAGATGTATAAGAACACCTGAGATTGAGTCCTTGACTTCTCGAAGCTCTTGGTGAAGTGTGGGGGAGGGAAGAGTATAAATCAATATCCCTCATGAAATGTGCAGCATTTTAATCAAGGTATGCACAGTGGCACAGATACAAAAAAGACCCAGCATCACTCACTGGGGATTGAGGACAATGATTAATGGTTGTTATAATGTCAGATTGCCTGTATTTGAATCTCACATCTGTGATTCACTGCCTGGCCGTTCAGGCTACTTTACCTATCCATGCCTCAGCTTCTTCTGTAAAGCAATGAAAATGATAGGACTTATTCCAATAGGGTCATTGTAAAAAGTAAATGGAAAATTCTGAACAGTGTCTCTAACTTATCATCCAATAAATATTGATTATTAATATAAGATCATACCTAAAATGGACCCAGAGTTTTTTACCTACAAAGAGCAGGTGGAAAAGTACAGGCTTCATATTGAAGGTGTTTTGAGAGACTCAAGCAACTTTCTAACAGAAGAACAGACCAAAGATTGGACATGTGAAAATAACACCGGTTGCTCTGGACAAAGGCATGCATGCATCTCATGTCTGCTAATCACTAACCTGCTTGCTTATACAAGTTGCCCTGGCATGGAAGGAGCACATATCTGATATGTGAGAACAAGTATTATGGGTACATGAGAAAAAAGGCTTGAGAATGGCACAAGTCTGATTGTATTTCCATTGTAAAGCATTTGTGTATACTGTTATTCAATTATTGTTGAAATAATGCTTTGTAGCAACATCTAAATTTTTAATAGATTGTAAGAAAAAAAAACAGGTTTTCTAATTCATGAGTGGGTTGAGTAGGCCAGGCAGGACCAGAAAAACTCTAGCTACAGTGAGTTGCCTGAGGTTTAGCTTATTTAAGTTAATTTTTGGTGAGCCAATTTGGATTAGGCTGAGCTTAGCTCCAGATGGCACATGACTGATTCTAGAAACTGAATCTAACAATTTGTAGCAGTCACTTATGGTCATGCCTAAAGTTAAAGAGGAGGATCCAATCCATCTAAACATATTTTAAATCTACTTATATCACAATAACTGACATTCTATTGTTGACCAATATAAGTCGCATACAATGGGAAAGTATATTGTGTTTCCATTATAGCTAAAATTGCAAAGTCAAGTGACAAAGGGTACAGAAGTATATTTGTGTTGCTGGGGAGAGTGAAGAATTAGAAATAATAATCTAATCTATAAATTAAAAGATATTGAGTAAATGACCAAAGTAAATTCATCCTGATTGCTAAGTAGAAGATGAATGGAACAGATGAAGATAAATGTGAAAAAAATGGATGAGTAAGAATTAGAAAGACTGGATCACTTAATGGATGTGTCAAGAGTGGTTGGTGATGGAGAGACAGGACTGGTTAACATGAAAAGAGATCCCTAGGTGAAACAACTGGATGGCTTCATGCCATTGCCTCCATGCCTTCCCTGCTGTGATGACCTATATTCCTATCAGAAATGCATTCCTTCTTACATTTTTTTTTGTCTCATAATGCTTTTGCTTGGCTTTTCTGTTTGTTTGTTTGCCTTGCTGGTCTTTTGCTTATACATTATAGTATCCAATTTTGTATTTTTACAGATGCTCTGTGTATGCGTGTATCTCTGTGTGTATATGCTTCTTATGATTTTACTTTGTTGTTGTTTTTTTCTTTTTCTCTGTTTTGTTCTATTGTAGCTTTTTCAATTGTTTGACTGTTAGTTTTCTAAAGAGAGAGGGGAGGGGGCATGTAGTTGATGGGTAAGGAGGTGGGCAGGATCTGAGAGGAGATAAGGGGATAGAAAGCATGATCAGAATATATTGTATGAAAATAAATCTATATACAGTTTTTAAAAGAGAAATGTATCTCCTCCTTGACTGGAAGCCCCAGTGAGCCCTTCTTTCTCTTAGCTGCTTCTGTCAAGTACTTTGTCCTCCTACAGAATATGGCAATGTAAAGAGGGGATTTCCTTAAGATGATGGCAGTCTGAACTTGCCTGTATTCAGAAGAGAGTTGGAGAAGAGCAAGATTCCAGAGAGCATGACCATACCAGTTGCAACAGGTGGTGGAGTATATGGTGTGAGAACCACTCGCTAGAGAAGTCAGTAGTGATTGACACCATTAGAGACAATATTTCTTCAAAGATAGTAAGGGGCTGTGAAAGAAAAGGTTGACAATATATGGGAATTAGCCAGGCTGTGGTGGTGCACGCCTTTCATCCAAGCACTCGGGAGGCAGAGGCAGGTGGATCTCTGTGAGTTCAAGGCCAGCCTGGTCTACAGAGCTAGTCCAGGACAGGCTCCAAAGCTACAGAGAAACCCTGTCTATAAAAACAACAAAAAAATGTATGGGAATTACCCAAAGCATAGTATTTTCTTAGTAGTCTAAGCAGCTATTTCACTATGTTTCTTAGGGCATTTCCCCCTAATCTATATGAAAGCACTACATTCCTCCTTTGCTATGGTTTCCTAGACTGCTTCCACATTCTAAAAATGTTATACAGGCCAGTGATTGTGTTGACAGTCCCATAGCTTTACAGGCATGTGGAAATCCTATTTCTGCCTCATACTTTAGTGAAATGGCACAAAGAAAAGCATTCTAAAGTTTCTGGAGCTAATAAAGTACAACAAACATTCTTTGTGACTATCTTTGGAACTAACAGAGACAGAGATTTTAAAAGAACAGTAATTGTCTGAAGTAGCCATTAGGAAGATTAATTGGTACCAACTAAAATGATTTCTCAGCAATATAAGAATCCAAAGAAGATTAGAAGTCAAAAATTTATAATTCATTTGTTCACTTGTTCAATTATTCAACAAATATTTATGAAATGTCATGTACCAGGTAATGTTCAAGCTACTGGGAGTATGTGGTGTACATGAAAATTATTAATGCAGACATTCTGGAGATGATAAGAAGATGATGATAGATATTTGAAAAAAATCCAACAGGCTAAGGACTTTGAAAATGACAGAAATAGGTGATGGACATTTAGATAGGATTTTCTGGGGATGCTTCTCAAAGGATGTGACATTTGAGTAGAGTCCTGAATTTAGTAAGGGATAAAATTGCATAAAGTTCCTCTTATATTTTCTAGCAAAAATGGGATGGTTCATGTACAAGTAGCAGCAAATGCAGAGTCCCATAGGAAGAAAATGTGTTTAGCATGTCTGAAAAAACAATACCAAAATGGCAAATGTGACTCTGATCATTTTTTCCTTAGAGGGAGAAGTGAGGGTAAAGTAGTAGGAGAAAAAGTCATAATGTAAGTAGACCAAGATAATGTCCTGTCTTCTCTAACAATGAAAGACAGTCATGTCTTTTTTTAAGTATGAGGAAATCTGGTGGAATTTTGAGCGGGATAATGGTACAGTTGGTCACACTGACTGGTGGAAGTAGAAAAATTCACATCATAGTAGATAAACTTTTCAAAGGTCACCGTAAATAAACAAAGTTAACAATAAGAATAGGACCTGGTATTCTTTCTTATGATGTGCCAATGATTCAATATTATTTATCTAATAATTCTGTAAGAAATGTATAAGCTAAATCTAATAATAATGAATCATTAGGTAGATACAAATTAAAGTAAATTATATAAAATGTCTTCTCCATCCCTTTGTCTCTCTCTGTCTCTCTCTGTCTCTCTCTCTCTCTCTCTCTCTCTCTCTCTCTCTCTCTCTCTCTCTCTCTCTCCTAGGAATCAAGCCCAGGATACTGCACATGATAGACAAAAACTCTACCACAGACCTAAACCCATAGCCTAGGCCTCTAATTTTTAAATTTGTCAAGGTAATGATAGTCAAAATTGAAAAGACATAAAAATTTAAAAAAAAGCATGATTCAGCCGGGCAGTGGTGGTGCACATCTTTAATCCCAGCACTCGGAAGGCAGAGCCAGGCGGATCTCTGTGAGTTTGAGGCCAGCCTGGGTTACTAAGTGAGTTCCAGGGAAGGTGCAAAGCTACACAGAGAAACCCTGTCTCAAAAACAAAAACAAAAAAAAAAACAAAAAACAAAACAAAAACAAACAAAAAAAGGCATGGTTCTTGACTAGATCTAGGACAAGAGAAAAACATGCTATATAAATCTTTACTGGGACAATTTCTGTTGGCTCAAGGTGTATATTGAAAGAACAGGAGAGAGAAAACACACAAACACACACACAGAGAGAGAGAGAGAGAAAGAGAGAGAGAGAGAGAGAGAGAGAGAGAGAGAGAGAGAGAGAGAGAGATGAAAGTAATAAAGTCAATGTAGCAATGTAGCCATTAAGAATACTGGGAATTGAATACTGGGAATTGATGGACTACTGGAAAACATTTTTTTGGGAGATTTTGTTTTGCTCTTCAAACTTTTGTGTGGTTTCTAAAAATTTTTATAAAAGAAAGGGTTTAAGAAGAGATTAACAATGTTAAAAAGTTGTTGGAAAACTGACCTTTAGATTGAATAAAATGGTGAAACTGAGCACCTGTTATGGCTGAGATAGAAAATGTCCTCACAAATCAAGCTACATAGAACCTCGGTCCCTAATAGGTGCCACTGTTTTGGAGAATCTAGAAACTGTATAAGGTTGGCCCTAGCTGGAAGAAGACTGGGGGCATGTCCTTGGGTGCTGGATATTACCTGGCTCCTTCCTTTATTCTTCTGCTTCCTGGCTACATGCGGTAAGCAACCTCTTCCCCATATTTTTTGCTTCCATGATGTTCTGTCCCAGCATATGTTTAGAAACAAACAACAACAAAAAGTTGTCCATGTTGGATGGGAACTCTGAAATAGTGAGCTAAAATAAATAATTCTTCCTTTTTAAGTTTCTCTTTCAGGAATTTTGGTCACAGAGACAAAAACTTGACTAATGCAATACTGTTTAGGGAGACTTTTGGAAAGGAAAGCAGACCTGGAATTTGTGACAGAATGGGAGGCATAACCCTTTCAAGGACTTTTGCTAAAGAGAATGGAAATGTGTGAGTGACAGAGAGTTGTTAGTATGAGACCTCTTAAATGCTTCTGATGAATCTGCATCACAGTCTCAACTCAGCAAAGAGACTTAGAGAACAGCCTGTCATAACATCAGATCAGGTGATCCTGAATTGCTAGCATCTGCAACATTACTGAAAACATTGTTTTCCCATACAATGTGCAGCACAATTCATGTCCTCTTTTTTGTTTAATTTCTTTTGAGATTATAATATAAATGCTTTTCTCCCTTTTCTTTCCTCCCTCCAAATCCTACCATACACCCTTCCCCATTCTCTTTCAAATTCATGGCTTCATTTTCATTCATTTTTATTGTATGCATCTATTGTATACATACATATGTTTTCCTAAATATAACCTACTCAGTCCATACATTATTGCTCAAATGTATGTTTTCAGGTCTGACCACTTAACACTGAACAACTAATTGGTGTGCTCTTCCCTGGGGAAGACTACATCTCCCACTTTCAGCATTCTTTAGTTGCTTGTATATGTACCCATTGAGACTGGGGACTACAACTCCACACTTTGATTGGTTGTCCTTTTGTGTAATGGTCTCCGTCTATTATAAACACATGTTTCCTTAATGAAGGGTAAAGGCTACACTTCTCTGTGGGTATAAGGACACAAGTTCATAGATTATTGTTAAGGATTATGCTGGTTTAGTGAATCAGTGGTTGTAGATTCTCCTCCAATAACCATGATGTCACTAGCATTGAGTAGTTAGCTAGATTTCCAGTGCCAGGCTTATTTTCCCTCTTGTTGAGCAGGTCTTAAATTCAATTAGAGAGCTGTTGGTTACTACCACAGTATGTGTTCCACTGCTGAATCCTTAGTGTTATCATGACTTGCTGGTTGTTAGTGTGGCCCATAGACATCATAGCTGGATAGGACTCTTGGTTACCTTCTTCTTTTGGAAGCTTTCATGTTGCCCTTTACAAGTACCATGAAATCTAATCCTCAGGGATCAGGACATTCAAGTCACCTCCAGGTCAAGGCTCTTCATCTGAAGTGAATATTGTCTTCAGCAACAGGGACTTACCTTCTACCTCTGAGAAGCAGCGAAGGACACCTGCAATAGACTGTACATTTTGGAAGTCTCTTGGACATCCCTGGCCAACAACTCAAGAGAGGGCTTCTCATGTCTGGTATTGAAGTTTTTTAAAGGTGGTCTTTGAATCTTAGAGGCACCAGCTCAGATAAGAAAAGTTTAATAAAGATATAGATATATAGATATACAATTTAAACATAATGAAGATATATATATATATATATAATTACATTTATTACAGAGTTTTTAGGTAAATAGTTAATAGTATAATTCCTTTTAGCTTTTTCAGACATCCTTATTATTATTTTATCCTCTTCTTACCTATTTACCTCTGTCACCTTCCTAAAGAGGATCTTTCCCAATTTTCCTTTCACATCACTTTGCTCAGGTTATCTTTAATCTTAACCTGGATTTCCAGCAGTGCTTTTTCTATGCCTTAGACCCACTGACCTCTGTCTTCATTGGGTTCCAATAATTTCTGCTCTAGTTAATGCGTTTTCTAGTTTTCTGCCTTTTCATCTGTTCTCCTCTTTGTCCAAGAATCACCTTCCTGTTTTTTTTTTAAACCATTTTCCTCAATTTCATTTTTCATTTTTTCTTGAAAGGCCTCTAGCATCTTCATGATGCTATTCTTAAGGTCGCCTTCTTCTGCTTCTTCCACCTTGTGATGTTCAGGTCTTACTGTTACAGGAGGGCTAGGTTATGGTGATGTTGTATTCTCTTTATGCTCTTGTATATACTTCTGCCTTGATGTCTGCTCATCTCCTCTTCTAATGGGTATAAGAGGTGCCTGTGTATGAGCTAGTTGCTGTTGGTCCACTCTGTGCTTGTTGTGTCTGTGTCTCAGGGAGCCCATCTGGGTCCTATCTTAGCTCTTGGTCTAATTGGAAAAGGCAGATTCTGTGTCTCAAGGAGCTTCTCTTGGGTCAACCCAAGTTACTTGGTTCTGTGACTCACTGATCCACTCTTGGTCTTATCAGGGCTCTTGGTCTAGTCAGAGCTGACAGATTCTGTGTTTTGAGATGCCTCTTTCGCTCCAATGAGAGATGGCAGGTTCTAATTCTCAGAAAGCCACTCTTGGTCTAATGAGGGCTGGCAGATTCTCTGTCTCCTGAGGTTACTCTTGGTCCAATGACAGCTCTTTGTCCAATGAGAGCTCTCTCTAGGCCCAATGAGAGCTGGGGGTTGTTTTCCAAGCCTCAGGAAGTGGCTGGGGTCTTGGTCAGATGGGTATGGAGGCAAGGCGTGTAGATTGCAGAGTCCACTGGGAGGTCTTGGCGACGGAGGGGCCTTCCTTGACTGGTGGAAGCAGATGCAGAGATCCACAGCCAAACCACAGGTGGAGCTCTAGGAGTCCAATTGTCGAGAAAGAGGAGAGATTATATGAACAAGAGATATTGAGACCATGATTGGAAAAAGCACAGGGACAAATACCTAAACTAGGGGAAACACATGAACTGTGAATCAATAGCTGAGGAGCCCCCATGGAACTGGATCAGGCCCTGTGGATAAGTGAGATAGTTGATTAGCTTGAACTGATTAGGAGGCCCCCAGGCAGTGGGACTGGGACCTGTCCTTGGTGCATGAGATGGCTTTTATGAACCTGGGGCCTATGCTGAGACACTTTGCTTAGCCTTGGTGTAGGGAGGAGGGGACTGGACCTGCCTCAACTGAATCTACCAGGCTGGGCTGACTCCCCAGGGGAGTCCTTGCCTTGGAGGAGGTGGGAATGGGGGATGGATTTGGGGGAGGGCAGGGGGGGAGGGAGGACAGGGGAATCCATGGTTGATATGTAAAATTAAAATAATTATAAAATATAAATATTTAAAAAACACATTGCTTAACAAGATAGGAAATTACTACTCTTCTGCCGAGTCATTTAAGAATAAGTAGTTCAGGGTTTCCCTAAAGTATGACTTCTGATTTTGTCCCTAGAGCAACTACTCCTGTCTCAGAAAGATGTTACCCCACTTCTAAGTGAGCAAAACCCCCTTCAAAAATCATTGCTTTGGGTTTTTTTAGTTGTATTGGCCCCAAAGTGAAAAATAATCTGTACCTTCCTGGGTTTGCATCTACTTTCCCTCTGGCTCTAACACCTATTGTCTTCCTGTTGGAGAGCACCACTGCATATTACTAATTTTCTTGTGCTATGTGAATCTATAAAGAGTAGGCATTTCATCTTGTGCATGCTTCTATTCCCAGAATCACCTCCCCTGCTCCCAGCACAGAACAGGTGTCCATATATGTTTGGAGATTTCAACTGTAACAGCTGGATGAATGTTGACACAAAGTTCAAAGCTCCAGATTCCTCTCTTCCAGTTTTGACTTCTAATCAAATTCTAGTTCCTTCTAACTTTGAAAAAGTTAGTTTCAAGGTCACAACTAACGGAAATTCTGCCTGTTCTATTTTATGAGCAGACACAAAGATTAGGTTTGCTTTTTCCTTTTTAGTTCTCCTAACACTGAGCTGATTGATGGAAGGCAGAAGAAAGTAATAAACCTTTATTCACAGAACTACAAAACCCTCTCTGGCTGCTGCCTCCTGCCCTCTCTGGAGATAGATGGGACACGATTGATATTATGAAATATAGAGCAGGGTGGTGTTTTCTCAACAATTGCTCTGCAACTCATCTACATCTGACCACTTCTTGATGAAGATATTACAATCTAGATAGGAAATGTCATGAAAACTAACAAGCTAACTATATGTACATTTAACTATTTCAATTTTTGAACAGTATAGCAGCATATCATTTTATAGTCTTAGAGAAAAAGAATACTGTAGTCAAAATGTTTCCTGTGTCCCGCCCAGCCCTGAGGTCCTGCAGCTGCTTACAAATTAATCATTCAGAGGCTTAATATTATTTACAAACTGTGTGGCCTATGGCAGGCCTCTTGTCAGCTAGTTCTTATAACTTAAATTAACACATTTCTATTAATCTGTGTTTTTCCATGTGTTATGTGGCTTTACTGGTCTGCTTGCGTGTTGTTCCTTGGGCATCAGGCTGGCTTCTTTTTCACTTCACCTTTCTCTTTTCTGTCTCTCTCCTTGGATTTCCTGCCTGCCTCTAAGCTGCCTTGACATAGGCCAAAGCAGCTTATTTATTAACCAATGGGAACAACATATTTTCACAGCATACAGAAAGACATCCTCCAGCAGAATACTAGGTTGGATCAAGTAAAATTTTCAGAAATAAATTCATTGTAAAATATTCCATGACACATCATTGTCCTCTTTATATTGGCAAGAGGAAAAGCAGAGGAAGGCATTCAGTCAGGCAAAGAAAAGAGTTTTCTATGCAATGTGATACTACAGCAATGCCCTAGAGTCCCCATTTAGTACTCTGTTGCTGGACTCTAGAGCTCTGTTTCAGTGGTCTACTTCCTAAAATTTAGTGGCTTAGAGAAACAACAAATTGTTTCTACACCTTTCTTGAGATGACTGGGTAGATTAGTCTGTGCTACTCCTCTGATCTCTACTAAACTTGTTCTCTGTCTATGACCAGCTAGTGACTTGTTAGGAGATGGATGGGCTAAGATGGCCCCACCCACATGAATTGCAAATTGGCCTTAGCATAGTTTAGATAACTGAGGTTGACATTTGCACAGATATGTCTCTCATCAGCCAGAAAGCTACTGCAAGTTCATTCACAGGGTGGTTTCAGTGTCCTGGTGCATGGACTTAAAAACTTAAAACTTCTACTTGGGTTGTGTTGGCTGGGTCACAAGATCAGTCTAGATTCACCAAGTGGAGAAACAAAGGCCCTATCTGAATGGGAGAAACTGAAATGCCATTTAGAAGAGGGAAGTGAGGAAATGGTGACTGATTTTACAATATCACAGACCCTGCCTTCCACCATTCATTTTCCTGCCTGCCTGCACTATCACAGACCCTACTTTCTACCATCCATCTATCCTTAGTCTGGCTTCCAGAAGGTAAAACTAGAAAAATGAGTAGCTGAAAAAGAAGATAGAATCACCTATCTATCATGGCACCTTTCCTCATTGGCATTTAGTTAGATTCATTGTCTGCCACGTTGGTAGGTTGCCAAAGCATGCAAGTGAAAAGAAAATATAAAGAACACACTGGGACAGGGAAAGCTTCGTTTGGACCATACTCCTCTGGAGATTAAACAGAGGAAAGTAGAATGGAACATACTTCCTGAGAAGCAGACAACTGAATGAATAAAAGAGGAAACATGAATGATCCAGAGAGATGGATCTTCCTGAGAAGATCTTTGGCTTTCTTTCTTTCCTTCTGCCTTTTAAAACTCAGCTCAGGTATGTCACATTCACATTAAAATCCTGCCTCCTAGAAAAGAAGTTACACATATGGTTACATATCAAAACCCCATTTAAAAAAGATTAATGTCTTATTCAACTGTGTTCATAGCAGCATTATTTGTAATAGCCAGAACCTAGAAACAACCTAGGTGCCCTTCATCTGAAGAATGGATGAAGAAAATGTGGTACATTTATACAATGAAATATTACTCTGTGGTAAAAAACAGTGACATCATGAAAATTGCAGGCAAATGGATGGAACTAGAAAAAAAAAACATCCAGAGTGAGGTAACCCAAACCCAGAAAGACAAACATCATATATTCTCAGTCATAAATGGATATTAGATATAAAGGATAACCAGACTACAATCCACTGCCCCAGAGAAGCTAGGTAACAAAGAGGATCCTAAGAGGGACACATGGATTTCCATGGGAAGAGGAAACAGATGAGATTTCCTGGGTAAACTGTGGGGGGATGATGTGATAGGAACATGAGGGACTGGGTTGGGAAGGTTGGGGTGAGACGGTGGAGGGGGAATAATGAAAGAGATCTCTTGATAGAAAGGGCCATTTGGGGGTTAGGGAGAAACCTGGTACTAGAGAAACATCCAGGATCAACAAGGATGACCCCAGCTAAGACTCCTAGCCATAGTGGAGAGGATGCCTAAACTAGCTTTCTCCTGTAATCAGATTGGTGACTACCCTAATTGTCATCAGAGACCCTTCTCCTAGTAACTGATGGACGCAGACGCAGAGATCCACAGTCAAGCACTGGGCCAAACTCTAGAAGTCTAGTTGAAGAGAGGGAGGAGGGATTGTATGAGCAATGGAGGGGGTCAAATTTATGATGGGGAACCCACAGAGATAACTGACCTAAGCTTGTGGGAGCTCAGGGACTCTGGACTGACAGCTAGGGAGCCTGCATGGGACCAACCCAGGCGCTCTGCATGTGGGTGGTACTTGTGTAGCTTGGTCTGTTTTGGGGGCCCCTAGCAGTGGGATCAGACCTGTCTCTGGTGCATAAGCTGGCTTTTAGGAACTTGTTCCCCATGCTAAGATTCTTCCACAAGCCTTGATGCAGAGGGAAGAGCTTGGTCCTTCCTCAACTTGATATGTCATGGTTTGTTGATTCATTCCCATGGGAAGCCTTACCCTTTCTGAGGAGTGGATTGGGGAGATAGAAAGGAGGTGGGGGAGGGAAAGGGAGGAGAGGAGGGAGGGGAAACTGGTTGTTAAGTAAAATAAATTTTAGAAAATGATTAGTGTCAACATTTTATTTGGAGGTAGTTTCAAGCATGAAGAATTTCAGGAACATAGCACACTAATATTTTCTAGAATCACCTGTGGCTATTAGCATTTTATACCATTTGCTTTATTGTTTTGTACTTTCATTCTCTCTCCATACACACACACACACACACACACACACACACACACACACACACACACGCACACACACACACTGTACACATTTCATTGTATATATACATACATATATCTGAACCATTTGATTACTTAAATACATACTAGCGTGGTCCTCTAAATATTTCAGCATAAATTTTGGAAATATAACAAACACTGCAGAGAGACTTCTTTGTCTAACCATAGGACCCCCAGAACTTTGTAGCACTGTGATCGGCTAGGAAAACTCTGTACTATTCACTCTGTCCTCTTTTTCTAGGCCACAATAGATTTCTTTTATTCCTTTTTAGAAGTAAGACACAATATAGAATAAAGTATAGAATAAAGAATTAAGGAATAGAAAGAAATATGGAGAGGATGGATATAGTTGGTAGAGTACCTATTTACAAAGCCTTGAAATTCAGCCTTTGCTCCATGTAAACTAGGCATGATGGTGCACATCTGTAATCTCAGTACTGTGGAGGTGCAGGCAGGAAGATCAAAAGCTCACCATCATCTACAGCTACAAAGCAAACTTAAGGCCAGCCTGGGATGAAAAGACCCTTCCAAAGGTCAATTAAAATATAAAGGAAGGATGGAAGAAGGGAGAGTATGGAATGGACAAACGGGATGACAGAGCTCTTGCTCTCGGGCGAAGTGAAGAAGCGAGTAGACAGACATTACTGTTTCTGGAAGTGAACATTCAGGGAGGGGACTTGTATTTATTTTCTTATTTCAAACAGGGATGGAAATAAAGCATTAGGATGAAGAGGGGCCATGTGGTTTTTGAAAGGTATGGGGAGACACCCAAAGAATGCACATTATCTGCTTATTTAAATTGTGTAAGATGGACTTTTGGGGGAGTGTTGGGAAACTCTAAAAAACAGGGTCCTATTGGTGGTGCACTGTGAAACCATGTACCTTTTCAGAAAACATCCCAGCATTACTTTCTAATATTGAAGCAATTAGACCAGATATCCAGTGTGAGAAAAAGCATTCAGGCTCTGAGATTGTTAACTGAGACTGATGGATTCTACTTGCCATGAAGGGACCTCCTGGTGCCAGGCTCTGCCTTGACTGTGACTTCAGTGAGAGTAAAGGAGGAGAATGTTTTATGCTGAGTGTCTTATGATTATTTTACAGATTCCTTCAGAATATCGATTAGATACCCTGCTTCTTTATCAAAACCTGCATAAGAATTTTTTTTTATTCCCAAACAAATGACAGAGACAATGTTTAGACCCAAACCCTTGTTTCTATGATATTGATGATATTCTGAAGATAATACTTTTCAACTAGAAATGCCTTCTGGACATGCCATAGCTATTGTACTCATGAACTCACAGGAGCTGTGGTTACCTGTACAAGAACTACATGAGAGCAAGCCAGCCAGAATTCCTGAATTCCTGCATAAATAGAGGAAATGTTCTCCTTACCTATTGGCAGTAAATAGTTTCTGGAAAAATGAGAATAATTCTTTTGTAAGGATGTACCACTGGTGCGTTTTCCATCTTCCATTGTATGGGCCCACACCATGCACATATATATAGCTAGCACTAATTGAAATTAGTAGGTTATCAAAAAGAAAAATAAAGACATGAAGTTTGGAGGAGGGGGTGTTGGAAAGTTACAGGGAAATTTGGAGTAAGGAAATTGAGGGTGGATATCATCATATTGTATTATAATATATAACATAATCATATTTTATTATATATCCCTAAATATAACCTGCTTGGTCTGTATAATGTTACTTGTATGCATCTTTTCAATGCTAACCATTTGGTGCTGGATAACCCATTAGTATACACTTCCCTGGGTAAGACATCTCTCGCTTTCAGCATTCCTCAGTTGCCTGTAGTTCTTTGTGTAGGGTTGAGGGTTTGTGGGCTTTCCCCTACCCACTGTGGCATGTTGGTTGTCCATGTTCAGCTCATATTGAGGCAGTCATGTTGGTGAGACTTGATGGGTGTAGCGTCTGACATTCCTAGAAGACATAGTCTCACAACAAACTTTCTGATCCTCTGGTTCTTACAATCTTTCTACACTCTCTTCCACAGTGTTCCCTGAACTTAGATGCGGGAGTCGTTTTGTAGATGTATTCATTGAGAGTGGGCTCCACAACTCTGCATTTTGATTGGTTGTGGTTTTCTGTAATGATCTCCATCTGTTGCCAAGAGAAATATTCTTGATGAGGGGTAAGCATTACACCTGTCTATGGGTATATGGATATATGTTAAGAATGTAGTTAGGGATTATGCTTGTTCAGTATAGTAGAATATCTCCAGGATCCATGATTTCACTAACCATGGGTAGTTCGCTTGGTTTCCGAACCTAGGCATAACTTTCCTCTTGTTAAGCAGGTCTTATGTCCAATTAAAGAGCTGTCTGTTGCCACTGAGGTAGATGTTCCACTATTGCACTATTAAGGTTATGTGGCCATGCTGATCTTTGTGGTACACAGGCATCATAGTTGGACAGGACTATTGATTGTATCCCTCCTTTAGAAGTTTGCATGGTGCCTTCTGGTGCCATGAAAACTGGTCCTCAGGAAGAAGGCATTTGGGTCAGTTCCAGCTCAGGAGCTTCTTCTATATTTATCTCCCTCCCACTCCCTAATTAGAGCCCCAGTTTTTCCTATTTTCCCAATCACTGTACCCTCATATTACCCTCTTTATTGCTCCCCGACCCCTGTCCCTGACAATGGTCACTTTTTACTTTTCTGGTTTCTGTAGGTACTCTGAGATATATGTGTACACTCCTGAAGGTTTGGAGGGAGGAGCTTCTGATGACAGAGAACATGCAATGTTTGTCTTTCTGGGTCTTGGTTATTCATTCAAAATTATTGTTTCTAGTTTCATCCATTTGCCTGCAATGTTAATGATTTCTTTCCATAGCATATATGTACCACATTTTCAAGATCTGTTTATCAATTGAAGGACATTTAGGTTACCTCCATCTTCTAGCTATTGTGAACCAAGCAGCAATGAATGTGGCTGAGCAAGTATCTGTGGAGTAGGATGTCCAGTTCTTTGGACACATGCTGAAGAGCCATATTTTCGGTTTATTTTTAGGTTTTTGGGAATTCTCCACATTGATTTCCATATGATCTGGACCAGTTTGTGGTCCCACCAACAGTGAGTGAGGGCTCCCTTTTCTCTAAATCCCCTCTAGCATTTGTTGTAGGTTGTTTTGTTCATCTTTGCCTGGGCTAAGATTAAATCTCAAAGTTGTTTTAATTTGCATTTCCCTAATTGCAACTGTCTTAGTTAGAGTTTCTATTTCTGTCACAAAACACCATGACCAAAAAGCAAGTTGTGGAGGAAAGGTTTATTGGGCTTACACTTCCACATTGCAACCTATAACTGAAGGAAGCCAGGACAAGAATGCAAACAGGGCAGGAACCTGGAGGCAGGAGCTGAAGCAGAGGCCATGGAAGGATGCTGCTTACTAGCTCACTCATGGTGGCTTGCTCAGCCTGCTTTCTTATAGAACCCAGGACCACCAGCCCAGAGATGTCAACACCCACAATGGGTTGGGCCCTCTCCCATTGATCACTAATTAAGAACATGCTCTCCAGACTGGTCCACAGCCTGAAATGATGGAGGCATTTTCTCATTTGTGGTTTCCTTCTCTCTCAGATGCCTACAATTTGCATCTAGTTGACACAAATCTAGCCAGCACAAAAAGATTTAATGAGCATTTTTTAGACATTTCTGAGCCATTTTTTTCTTCTTTTGAGAATTCTCTATTCAAGTCCCTGGCCCATTTCTCAAATGAGTCAATTTTTTTTTTTTTGAGCTGAGGACAAAACCCAGGGCCGTGCACTTGCTAGGCAAGCGCTCTACCACTGAGCTAAATCCCCAACCTGAGTCACTTTTTTATTCTTTGTTTTTTGAGTTCTTTATATAGTCCAGATACTAATCCTCTGTCAGACATAGAGCTGGCAAAGATTCTGCCCCCTTCTGTGGACTTGCTTTTCACCAGGTTGATTATTTCTTTAGCTATACAGAAGACTTTTAGTTTTATGAAGTCTCACTTGTCAATTGCTGGCCTTACTTCCTGGGCAGATGGAGTCCAATTCAGAAAGTCTTTTTCTACACCTGTATCATGTAGGGCACAGCCTTTTTTCTTCTAGAGATTTCAGTATTTTAGGTTTCATATTTCAGTTTTTGGTGTGGTCAGAGTTCGTTTCTGTGCAAGGAAATAGACATGGGTCTGATTTCATTCTTCTGCACATGGAATGCAGTTTTCCCAGTACCATTTGCTGAAGATGCTTTCTTTTCTGGCAAAGGAATTTAATAGATGACCCTGAGAGAAGCAAAATGGCTGTTTGATAAAAGGTATCAAAAACACAGACAAAAATAACCTTTTGATCAAATTGTACAGGCAAAATTAAATATTCTCCTGCAATGAAATAAAATCCCCATCTCTTACCCTGCACAAAAATCAATTGAAATCATAGTAAATATATTAACTTAAAATACACTATAATTGGGAAACACTGAAAATACTAAGGGAAAACACTTCAAGACATAGGTTGCATTTCTGAATAGAACCCCAGTAGCATAGGAAAGTGCCCCCTAGAAGTAACAAATAGAATTATACAAAATTTAGACACTTCAGAAAAGTAGAAGTCTTTTTTTTTCTTTTTTTCTTTCTTTTTTTTTTTTTTTGGTTTTTTTCGAAACAGGGTTTCTCTGTGTAGCTTTGTGCCTTTTTCCTGGAACTCACTTGGTAGCTCACTGGCCTCGAACTCAAAGAGATCCGCCTGGCTCTGCCTCCCGAGTGCTGGGATTAAAGGCATGTGCCACCACCACCCGGCCGAATAGAAGTCTTCTTAATCATGTGACTGTGCAATGTGTGCATGTGTGCACATCCACAGTGGGTTAAAGACTGACTGTACTCAGAAGTAATGCAGATTGTCAAAGGGATCTGGCTGCCGAAACTGATAGAGACTCCTGATCTCTCAACTTGAGGAGCTCTGGAGAGCAAGTAAATGCCATTTCAGTCGTAGTGAAAAAATACACTGGTATTTTTTACATGTAAAGAAAACTTCAAGGCTCAACTGTAGAACCAATGCAAGTCACACACAATTGGAAATTGTACCCACAAAGTTTTAGATACTCTTCCTGGCATTGTCTCTTGAAATTTGCATGTATATCTCAAGTATGGTATACATGGTTCTAGATACTGTTTGTGATCAATCTTGCCTCCAACTTTAACCAATAATTTGTCAGGCTCCCTCCTCTGTAACTGTGATTCATAGAGTGTTGATTCTGATGCATAAGTAGAACTCACTTTGACTCAAAGAACCACAGATAGAGAGAAGAAATTAAAGTCAAATTATTGCTTTGCAGATGAGTAAACTGGGGCCCAAAATTGTTATGAAACTAATTTGAGTGTGAATCAGCAATTGCTTGCTAGCGACGCAATATCCCATTCCACCTCTTTATGGAGGAAAACTTCCCCTTTTGGAATTTTCTAAAAGGTCTGTAAATGATTGCACCAGTTGTTGGTTGTGGGACATTTTAGTACTATTCAGTTTTCCATGTCAGAGAAAGTGACCCCCTCGGGAGGCAGGCAGCATCGGCAGAAATCAGTCAGTTAGCTGGAAGAAGGTAGATTGACAATGCAGGCATTTAGAAAGCCACTTGCTTTTGCCTGCTGCCAACTCTCAGATAAGAAGCAAGCACACAATCACCTAGAACAGGAGTAGTACCTAGTATTTTTCTAAGTGTTTAAATGTTGCCATTTACTAGTGATTACCTCTTCGAATAGGTGGAATAAAATATATTACTGGTATTCAAAATAAATTTCATATTTTATTCTGACATTTATATTCTTTCTCTCCAGTTTCTGAATACAATTAATTAAAGAGTAATGATGCTGTTACATTATTAAAGTACTAAACGAAAATTATTTCCAACAAAATGCATTTTATTTAACTAATTAAATAATTTTCTCTTTTACACTTGGTGAGGAAAAGAGAGATAGAAAGTAATTTCAAGACTTCTGACATGAACAACTCAGAGTGTAAGTTCATATAGTTATAAAATCCTAATGATTGTGGAAGGTTATTTGCAAAGAAGGCTGCTATTGTCTCCTCTCTCATGTCCTGTCCTTTATTGTTTCCCATCTGCTTTGACTCAGCTTATCCATGTGACCTTCTCTGGTTAAGGGGACAGTAATGCCTGTGACATCAGCAATGATTGTAAAAGTAATTATACTCTAGGGCTTGCCTTTCTATCTCTTAGGAATCCCGTAATCATGTCCATATTCACCATCCCAGGCTGTTGTACTACATGGCAAGAAACATGGAGCCAGGTTGTTGCCTGCCTCATCCGACATAGATGACCACTGGAACAGTAAACAATGCCATCACCTGGCCCAAAACAGCTAGCCACATCATAGTAAATGATTGATATTTAGCGTTTTAAAGGTATATAAGCCACTAGGTTTAGAATTATTTTGTTATATAGCAAACAACTAAGAAAAAGAGGCCATGAACATGGGGCTGGAGGGGGAATGATATGATTATATTTTCATTTCAAAGAATTATTATTAAAATTTCAAGAATTACATTCATAGATGAAGGGGGAAAGACCACTCAATAGCTATGACTCTTCCCTTTTCCAACCATCAGTGAAAGTTATGTAAAGAGTTGCATAGACTGTGTTTCTACTTATTTTCTTCTGAATGTCCTCATTTGTCCATAGTCAGATTTGTTGTAATGAATAAAACACCATGACCAAAAGCAGCTTGGGGAAGAATGGGTTTATTTTACTTACATTTCCAGGTAATAGTCCATCACTGAGGGAAGTCATGGCATGAATTCCAGCAGGGCAGGAACTTGGAGTCAGGAGCTGATGCAAAGGCCATAGATGAGTGCTGCTTACTGGCTTACTCTTCTTATCTTGCTCAGCCTTCTTATAAAACCCAGGCCTACCAGCCCAGTGTTGGAATTGTCTGCAATAGGTTGGGCCCTCCTACATTGAGCACTATTAAGAAAATACCCCATAGGCTTGCTTATAACCCATCTTATGTGAAGTCATTTTCTCAATTGAGGCTCCCTCCTCTCAGATAACTATAGCTTGTGTTAAGTTGACATAAAAACTAGCCATTACAATGTTTGCCTGACTTTCCTAATATAACACAAAACCTATGAGTTTTTGTTTTGCTTGCGTATATGTTGGAAATACTATTCAATAACCCTTGATTGAATAATATTGTGGTCAATCATAAAATAAGTATAGATATATGCTAGCCCTTATTTTATTATAAAATTTCCTTATTTTAATATTCCAGTGTATCAAAAGTATATGAGATACACTATGCCTTAAACTATTAGTACAAATATTACCATCCTTAGAACACTCTGTGGTCAGTGCCATCTCTAAACTGCTTAATGAATTTTACTGTGGAATTGGGTTCCCTGGTCACAAAAAATGAAATCCTATAATGATAAAAGTAATAGGAATTTCTTCTACATTTTCCTCTTGCTATGGGTATTAAAAACAGCACATCAGAGTCAGCATCTTAGACCATAATGATGAGAAGCACAGGAATTATCTGCTGGCCACTTTCATTTGAGCCTCTAATGTACTTTCTACCATCTGTATTCTCTCCTGTAACTCCTTTCCTTACCACAGAAACTAAGGGATCTCTTACCTGGATTAAGATTCAGTTCAATCAGGAAAGCAGTGGCAGGTTTGAAGACATGAGGGGATGAGAACAGGGCATGTAACTCTTTCCTTGATGAACTTTTTGCTGCCCACACCCTCTTCCAAAGCTTATAAAATTTAGAGCCAAGCTAGCAAACTACTGAATGAGATCCCAAGAAACAGATAGGTACATTGACAGACATGGAGAAAATGGATAACTTTGAGCCTCTCTTATTGGAGGAGGCAAACTGCGATTTCTCCTCCAAGCAATCGATGATTCCAATCACAGCTGTGGTTTTGGTGCTGGTACTTTGCCAGAACCAAATAAATAGAACATATGGTACCACGTACTTTGATCTCCATAAAACCTTTTTAGTGATCAAGTCTGTTGTAGTAGCATCCCTAAATGAAAGCAACCACAACACCATATGATACTATAACATCATATGAACAAGTACAAAGTCTAGGCAATAAAAGTTTATCAGAAAGAGCTATAGCCCCGACCAAATTATTGTGTCTGGAGTCTAGTCAGCATGTATAGGAGGAGATTTTGAGATTTTAAAGAGGAATGCAAGTAACAGAATATTGATTCAAATCCAGCAAGGCTGTTGGTATATCTTGTGTTTGTTTCTCTAGCTTCAGACTATACAGTGAACACACACACACACACACACACACACACACACACACACACACACACACAAACACAGGACAAATTGACCCTGGCTTCCTGATCCATGAAGTTAAGACACATATAGTAGTGAGGGTCAATTGACAGTCATAGGAATATCTCCTAGGTCACCCCAAAATTGGAGTGATGTTACATGGGGTATTATACAGATCAAATGGCACAATCTAAGACTTAAAACTATCAGTATGGCTATTCCTATCTTTATTTGACTTGAAAGTTTAGCCAGTACTAGAAGATAGATCTTGAGAAATGATTGTAGATAATCACAGATTTAATAAGATAATGATTACAGACACAGCTGTGATTCTGAATATGCTAATTTTATAGGAGCAAATAAACAGACTCTCTTACACCTGGTTTATAGTCACTGACCTAACAAAAAATTTTAAGTCATTCATATCAGTAATGATGATCAGAAGCCATTTTCTTTCACATCAGGGACAACAGTTTAACTAAGCATATTCAGGGATATTCTCACATGTTCTCTTCCATAACAGAGTCTGGAGAGTACATGATCATTTTGATTTCCTGTAGATTATCATTCTAATAGAGTATGGTTATGACATTAAAGTAATTGAACCCAGTGAATAGACACAGTCAGTAAGTAGTAAGTAAGCAGTCAAAATATATGAATGGCAGAGGGCAGGTGATAACACCACAAAAACTCCAAACTGGCTACGTCATTTGGGTGTATGGAGGCTGGAGTATGTTGGGATATATCATCTCTAAATAAGAGCAACTGCTTCTCCTTACAGACGATCATAATGATGTTGGGTTTAATGCCAAGTATATTTGGTTCTTAAACATACTAAGGTAAACCTTGGATAAGATAATACTCAGGCCATAGTGCTTATCTCTCAATAGACCCCTATCAGAAGTGTATGAGAGCAAACAACAGAAGTGCATCAAGTCTCCGATAGATCTCGGCAGCAGAATCTTCTACCAACAACAACAATTTTTGAAGAGATCTAGCCTGCTGCTAGATACTAGTAGAAAGCTAAAAGCCTTACCAAGCTGCTGCCAACTATAAGCTGTGTGTTAGCTACTCTAAATTTCCATAAAATTGGATTTCACAGTAGAATACTGTTTTATATTTGAAATGGTATATACAATCCTTGGTTGGGCAAATCCAGAAAAGGCATAAATAAACTGCACAATTTGGAGACTTATACTCCTTGGTACATACCTGTGCTTTGCTATATTGCCTTTAATCTACATATATGACCTCAAATAGAGTTCTCTTTGACCAGAAAATAGGAGAAGTCAAGTTTCAGAGCTGGCCCACACACGGATCTGCGTAGCATACAAACACTAGATAGAAGTCAAATGTTATTACAATGTATAGTCCTGTACACAAGTGGCCTTGGAAGGCATTGGTGAAGGGTACACTGCCCAGAGAACACAAATTCAAGTTGTAAATATAGTTGTCCACTTCCTTTAGTAGGAGAGACAGCTTATGACAAGGTTCTGTAGTAATCCAAGGTGATTGACTGTTAAATTGGCTAGCTACTGAGAGGCATAGAAAGACTAAGATTAAAAACTGAATGACAACTAGGAAAGGGCATAGGAGTAAGGGTGCATGGATTTATCAGAATGGAAAAGTCTGAAGATATTTATAGCCCCCTAAATGCCTAGTAGAGTTTCTCCCCTTCATAGGCAGGCCTGCCCAGTGCTTCCTTGTGCTAATTCTTCTGTGGATACTTGTTAGCCACTTTCTCCAACTACCATCTCCTTACAGAATAATAGTGGTTCTAGCGTTCAACTACACCAGCTCACCTTCACCTCCTCCACCATCTCTCCTGGCCTCTATGTGCCCTGCTGTAAGAAAACACAGCTAGGCAATTTGTTGGCTATCCAGACAATTATTTTTAAGCATTCCTTTTTTCTCCAGTTTAAATGTTCCATTAATTTTTCACAAGGACCTCAATTGATATAAAATACAAGCAATTTTTTAAAAGTCTTTACAGCTGCTTTCAGTCATAGAGATGTCAGTAAAATGTGCAACCTGTCTAAAACGTGGATTACTTTTGTTCAGAGTATTATGGAAGTTGATTGCATAGTACTTGATACATAGTTCTTACTCAAAAAGTGGCAGTGATTATTATTATTATCAGCATTAAATAAAGAAATCTATTGAAATGTGCCAGGTTAAGTAGATACATGACTCGTTTTTAAGAGGTAACACCATCAATTAATAATATTAAACACTAGAATGCTTCTTGGAGTTCTGTCTGTGTTTCCCAAATACTTGCTGCATATCAAATGGCCTTGTAATAGAATCAAGTGGTTAATGCTTACATACTGAGAGTCTAACAGCCTTATATTTGAACTCCAACCCTGACATTCACAAGGTATCACTTTCAACAAGTTATTTAATCTCATAAGTAAAATGAGGATTACAATTGCAATCTTCACAGAGTTCTGAAATGTAAATGAGATAAGACCACTAGTTAATGATGCCTTCACAAATCTACAAATCTCCATTCGGACTTTTGCCATGGGAGCCATGTCTTTCCAGGATAATGGAAATACCCATCTTCCAGAAATCATAAGGCCTTGGATATCCAGATGTTTACAGCAGAAAGAAAGAATCTATTGGTACCAATCTACACAGGGTAAGATATCACTGTCTAACATCTATATCTCTATCAATCTAGAATAGTTGTGGTTCCAATTTAATTATAAACCAAGCTGGCTTTGGAGATGGAATTGGCTCACTCCTTCTCTAAACCCAAGCATATTGATAAAAGAAAAGGTTGAGAGATTCTTCAGTCCCATATCAGAAGAGCCCTCTGGTGTGAGACAGAAGGAAACCAATTATAAGGGACCATTATCTTCAAGATTCTAATTCTCTCCATGCTTACTCTTGATTTCTTGGAATCCTTTCTTACATGTCATGACATCTTTAAATCCAAACCCTCCATTCTGATAAAAAATAAGTTTTTTCCAATAGCAATCTCTGAAGTCTCCAGAAGGAAGATGGGGCCCCAACAACAACAACTCTACCCAATCCAGAATGATGCAATGGTAATCATCATCATACTACACTTCTTGCCAGAATTTCAGACAATCTTACCCATTACTCTGAGAGTTGCTGCACAATCTACAGTTAGTCTAACAGATTTAACTATCTGAGCTTTCTCACAATACCCAACAGAGATACCATTGCCCCCTAAACAGCAGGAAGCAATTCTAAGAAAATGACGCCCTTTATCCCTAAGGTTTCATATTTCTCAGGGTTATGGATAATAGTTCTAGGGTTGGGGGTGGAAGAAACTGTTAAGCTTAGTACTCTCCTTAAGGAAAGAAAATATGTCTCAAAAAAAAGGGGGAAATGAAGAAATGGAATGGATAGGTATAAGATATTATGGTAGACTATCGTATACATTACTAAACAAATTTAGTAATATAGCAGCCTTTGCACTGTTATGAATTCTTATATGTTGATGCAAATATAAACTTTTTACATTCCTATTTAAGATAATTTGTATATTGATACAAAAACAGAACTATGTTTGTTATATTGTACACATATTTTTACTCTTATGTGAAATATTTGTATATTGTTACAAATGTGAATTTATATCTGTCATACTGTATATATGTTCTACTTCTGTTTAAGATATTCTGTATACTGTTATATACTTAGGATTATTATCATATTGCATATTGCACTATACATTCCTACCTCTGTTAAAGATATTTTGTGTATTGTCACAATTTAAAGTCATTGTCCTTTTACTGTACATTTGCTTACAGACTGTTTGCCTTATTTATAGGAGGCTTAGTCCTTAGGTTATTTAGGTAGATAAGACTTACAGAGTTATTGTCACCTATGCTTGTCATCTCTATAATTATGTGAGTTAGGTTATCCAGATTTATAAATACATAGGTCAGACGGACAGGTAATCTTCAAACACTTCATGGACCTAGAGAATATGGCATTTAAATAACTTAGAATTCTGTTGACATAAGACACAATTGCTCCTGGCAGCACCAATTTGATCCCAAGAGAATGTTGGGCTTCTAAGACATTTCCATTTGGAAGTTTGTCTTCTTGGCACAAAATGGCCTACTGGACAAAGAACTGCCCTTGCTTCAACTGCTGACAGTACAAATGCTGTCCTTTCTGGACAAGCAGGACACAAGGAAAGCGACCACTATACTTTGCCAAGACAGGGTAAGATGGTCTTTCAGAATTCCTGCTTCTGAAAATGGTCTGTCAGATACTCTAGGCCTGTAGCCAATTTGAATGCACCAACGATGCTGAGAAACATTAGGTGACTGCCCAGGCTGCTAGGTGTCTCTGTCTACTCTTGCAAGACTTCCGAAAGTTGCTTGCATCCTTCTCCCATTTCTCAGGTATTATATTCCTTTTCAGGTCTTTGATGAGGTTGGAGATTAGCAGTTATAGTTACAACTTAGTATATATACATATATAATATCTTAGATAGAATATATTAAGTATTAGACTCAGGTTCTTTAGGATAGGACACCTTTTGGAATGATCTTTGTAACATGCCACCTACCCATGCCCTAGACTTCCCTGGATTTTACTATGTGTTTTTTGCTTGATATTGTTTGCACTTATTGTAATTCCAACTTATCTAGGTCATTATCCCTCATTACTCCTGGACAATATTTGATTACCATCTCTTTGTATATAGTCTTGTATTAGGTTAGAACTTTCTTATTTAGACAAAAGGGGAAGATGTAGTGGATAGCCATCCCAGCATTGGCCTGGAAGTTCCAACCCCCATTGAGGCTTCGGTAATGGTCACGCCCACAAGGCAGGGCGGAGGAGGAAGTGGAAGACCAAGGATCGGGAAGAGATCTCTCTCTTGGTTCCCGGACTCTGGACGCTGGAGGTAGACCGAGCAGAGTTCTCCAGAGAACACGGCCGGACTACGCTATACCTTTGCCAGACCCTGAAACCTACCCCTTCATTTGTAAGTTAGCCCACAAAATAAACCTCCCTTTTAACTACGTGGAGTGACTTTAATAATTTCACCAATATCTGGTCTGATCTAATCAGGCCTACAAGGGCCATAACTTTCCCAAGTCCCTCTCAGGGTCAGAAAGACCAGGCAGCACATGACTTGGTTTCCCCAGAAGATTTTCAGAAGGGCAAGAACCTGGAATTGCAGGGTTTTTTTTGTTTGTTTGTTTGTTTGTTTGTTTTGATTTGTTTTTCGAGACAGGGTTTCTCTGTGTAGCTTTGCGCCTTTCCTGGAACTCACTTTGGAAACCAGGCTTGTCTCGAACTCACAGAGATCCTCCTGGCTCTGCCTCCCAAGTGCTGGGATGAAAGGCGTGCGCCACCACCGCCCAACTTGCAGGGGTTTTTAACACTCTGTCTAATGACAATGTCCAGTGAAAAAAAATAGGAGACAGGAAGACAATGGCAGACACATTCCTCCTTATCCTTCCTGTCAAGAGATGTTCCTAAGGAGCGGTGGCTTGAGGCAGCCTTTCTGTAAATAAGTTGCCTGGGTCAACAGTCAAGTATATTCTCTCAGAGTTCTGACTGGCTTGTTAATAGATCACTTTTCATTTGCTTAGACTGTTTCACTGCCTCACTTCTCCTCTCCTCTGGTTTCTAGCTGCCCTGAAACTGCACCTATCAATTAGGGTAACAAATTGTTCTGGTTTGCCTTAGAACAAAGGGAGTCTTACAATGACAGAACGTTTAGGGCTAAGACCAAGGAAGACCAGGGAAAACCAAGCCTCACTTCCACTGATACTATTGGAAAGTTAGCAGAAGAGTCCGGCTTCCTTTTTACGTTCTGTTTTATTTGTTATTTATTTGTTTATGTCAGGAGTGGCTTTCTTTGCTTACTATGAGGGTACAAATGATCATATAGGACAAGTGCTTCTGATACCGATGGATGCCTTGTAACAAAGAAACAATATGCTCGCTTGACTCAGGTAATTATTTAAGACATTTTATGGAGATCGTAAGGCTCTTGAAACAACACTGATGGCGATTTTACTGTCATCAGGAACTGGTTAAACTTCGGTGAACACCTATCCCATGATACAGTTTCAGCAGAATAACAAAGAACGCTTACTGTGACTTAAATATAAATCACTCCCTACAAGCTTGTGTTTGGAAAGCCAGTAGCACTATTTTGGAAGCCCCACTCCTTCACTTTCCTCATGTGCTGGGATGGTAGTCAAAAAATTCTCACCGCTGTGAACTCCCCATACCTTCCTCACCATGATGGACTTAGACCTTCTGAAACCATGAGCTAAATATATATTTCTTCCACTGAGTTGTTTCTGTCAGGAATTTTGATCATGGTAACACAAAAGTAACTCATACAAGGCTGAGTATGTAGCCTAAGTATTTCACCTACAGCAAAGTCAGTGCCTGAGGATGGGACCATTTGGAGAAGTGGAGGGGAGAGAGGAGAGAGTGGAGGGAGATGCAATGGGGGTTGGTTTGATAAAAACACATTATATGCAGCTAAGAAATTCTCAGAAGAAATTCAAGAGGCATGATCTGTGATAACTTCAGAGATTTTTGACATGCTTTTCTGGGAAAGACCCTATTTCTGGAGATTCGAAGTGTTATCAAGTTTCCTCTTGTATGAATAAAGACTGCAGTGAATCCTACTAGAGTATGACTTTTTTAACTTTCCTTTCTTTGTCTGAAGATAAATCTTCTAGAAGTGAAAATACAGTGTGAGTTCTCTAGAACTTTTCATGCCAATTTCCATGTGGTCTTCTACTCTGCCACCACACCTTTCAGGAACTAACAGTGCACTTAAAATTTTACAAGAGCTTGATACTTACTGTTTTCCACAAGTGCTTCATTTCCATGGTTCAAAATGTCAAAGGAAGCACTGGAAAGCTTTCCATTGATACACACCTACTAGACAAACAACCCTACCATACCTTTCCTACTAAGTTTCAGGAAAACCTTCACAAATATTCCTTAAAGGTATATAGGGCCATGGCAGAAAACAGATGAAGTGTCTTTGTGTTTTCACTGATTCATTGTTTATAGGTTCAAATTTTCAGGGGGCTACAAGTAACAGAATGTCCAACAGCCCAATTTATGAGTTTGAACAATGGAAACATTTAATTTTCTCTCCAAGAGATCTGAGGGTAGGCAATTCCTGAGTGGGTCTAATAATTTCTTCTCATGCTATAGCATGCATGTTCTTTCTATAATTCCATTGTAGCTTATTCTCCTTGGATTTTTGTTGTTGTTCTTGTTCCTTTCATGGTCACAAAGTGACTGCTTCATTATGGGACAATGATCAAACCATAAACGTCTTAGAAGTCTATTGGTTTATATCAAGTTCTTTAGGTCGTCAGATCTTTGCTAGGCTTGATACAACTCAGAGTCTGCAGTTATAGTCTGTTCTTATTTCAACAAATTGAACTAAGACAAGAAATAAATTCAACCACTGTGTTTGCTTTTGCTGTTATTTTGATTTTTTTTTTTAATGCCTCTGCACATGGACTAGAAGCCAGGCGCTTGTGGAGCTCGGGAGGGCGGGGCATGCGCGGGGACAAAGCCAGCACCGTGCTGAAAACAATCAGGGCGGCTCTCTGCTCCACACCAGTTGAAGCCGCTGGTCCGCCTCCGCCCGCACCGGTTGCCGGGAGACCCGCGTGGGCCGAAGGGGCTCTTTGTATCAAAGCTGCCAAGACATCACTAGGCACCCGTGCTCCCCAGGCGCTGGCGGTGGGGCCTTCGTGCAGCGTTATTTTGAATTTTGAGACAGAAGTCTGACTAGCTGTTCAAGCTGGCTTAAACCTTGCTGAATAACCAAGACTGACCTTGAACTTAAAGTTCCTTCTGATTCTGCATCCTGAGTATTAAAATGTATCACCACATCAGGCAAAATTCTACTTTTTAATGAATTATCTTCGTTTGTAAAACGAATGTGTTGGACCAAGTAATCTCTGAGGTCCTTGCCATCTGTACCTGTCCCTAGTTAGGAAAAAGACTGGTAGAAAATTCAACAAATGATTAGTTGTGGTTAACTTTTTACTATTTGAGAATTTTAAACATGTAAATGTGTTTTTGATCAACTCCATCCCTCGTTCCGTCTTGCATCCCTCCACTGTTTTTCTCTCCCAATTTCATGTGCTCTTTGTTTAACTCCATGGAGTCCACTTAGGGCTGCTGGTACATATATGGGTGTAGGAGCACCGACTGAAGCACAGGTAGCTTGTTGGGGCTTCATCCTCGAAGAATGCCGATCTTCCCTTCCCTGGCAGCCATCAACTGCCTTCATGAGCCCTGTCTCTGCATCGGGGCTGGGATTTGGGTCAGCTTGATCTGGTGCAGGCCTCCTGCATACAACTACTATGTGCGACTTTCCTATGATACCTGGGAAAAAAAACTGTTTCACTACAAATGTCTACCACCTCAGGCTTGTAAACCATTCCACCCCATCTTTGGCAATGATCCCTGAGCCTGGGAGGGATGAGCTGTGATATAGATGGCCTACTTTAGAACTGTGCATTCCATGCTTTATTTTTCTCTGCACATTGGCCCCTTGTAGATCTCTGTATTAATCACCATCAACTGCAAGAAGAGGCTTCCCTGATAAGGGTTAAGAGCTGCACCTCTCTATGGGTATAAACATATGGTTTATGGAACAGTTTATTACTGTGTCCATTTAGCAGAATAATAATATTCGGTTCTTTCCTACTTCCTATGATCTGGCCATCATGACTGTTTGGGCCAGTTAATGGTATGAGGCATGGGTTCTAGCTCATGGAATGGGCCTTAAAGCCAAATAGAAAGTTGTTGGTTACTTCCATAACATTTGTGCTACTGTTGATTCAATGGGTTTATCTTGCAAAGCTGTTATCATAGTTCATAGGGAACTATGATTAACCTTTGATATTGAAATTAAGGAGGATTTTCATTTTCTTTAAAAAATGTATAAGAGCCGGGCGGTGGTGGCACACTCCTTTAATCCCAGCACTCGAGAGGCAGAGCCAGGCAGATCTCTGTGAGTTCGAGGCCAGCCTGGACTACCAAGTGCGTTCCAGGAAAGGTGCAAAGCTACACAGAGAAACCCTGTCTCAAAAACCAAAAAAAAAAAAAAATGTATAGGAACATTTTATCAATATAATAAGAAAGGATATTATTTCAAAATATGAATGTTATAAAATAGAAAAAATCTAAAACTAATCCCACATGTAATATGTGGTGTTATTTAAGACTTGCTATTAATTCAGCTTAATTGAAAGTGTCCTATTTCTGAGCCAGACATGATAGCCCCTGAGTGTCATCCAAGCACTTGAGAGACTGAGGCAGGAAGATTACACATTTTGGGGTAGTCAGAGATATAAGTTCCTGACAACCTTGAAATATAGAATAGAAACCCTGTTTAAAACAAAACAAAAGACCCAGTCCTGTATTTTGACCACCCATTTTCATAGGTATAATGTTATTTGCAATAACAGTTATGGACCCTTTAATAAAAGAGTAGACCATGGCCACAGTGGGCCACAACTAAGCTATGTCTTCTCCTGTGAGCCTATTTATCTTAACAACTGAAATCCCTTGAAGAAAAGCCACAGAACATATAGGTACATTCATAATACATGCAGTTGCTTATAAAACATTCAAATGGCAAGGTTGTGAAAGTAATCACATCTATATTTATTGAAAATTATCTTTTTTAAAATATTTATTTTATAATTAACTTAATTTCACATATCAGCCACAGATTCCCCTGTTCTCCCTCCTCCCACCCACCCCCAGCTCTCCCCTCCAATCCACCCCCCATTCCCACCTCCCCCAAGGCAAGGTCTCCCCTGGGGAGTCAGCCCAGCCTGGTAGATTCAGTTGAGGCAGGTCCAGTCCCCTCCTCCCTACACCAAGGCTGAGTGAAGTATCCCAGCATAGGCCCCAGGCTCCAAAAAAGCCAGCTCATGCACCTTAGAGCTTTGTAGAGTAACTTTCCATGGAAATGAACTTTCAGCAAACTTCAAACATTTTTGTGTCCTGTACACCTTACAAATACTCATGTATGTGAGATGCAGATGAGTATAAAATAGAATGGGGTAACAAATTATTCTGAATTCTTCATGGTACTAATTTTCTGAGGTGATAGTGGAGTCCAGGACCTATTACTGATATAAATGTATGCAATATTGATCACTAATTCCTATGTGCCAGGGATTATCTTACTCTATTGATCTCTGCAGTAATCTAGTGTATAAGGCATTATCCCCACTTCATAAATGGTACCAAAGCTAATAGGGAAATAATAACTTGCAAAATACATTACAGGTAGTAAATGAGGATATCAAGAAGAACCATCTGATTGTCCAGAGCCCCAGCCTATAGCCACCTCATATATTTACCTATATTTCTCTACTTAATGTATTTAGACTAGTTATCTTTGGCACTTAAAACTTGTCTAACGAGATTGGGGATGTAGCTTAATTGGTAAGTGTGCTTGTCCAGCATACACAAACCCTGGGTTGGATCCCTAGAAACACATAAACAAAGTATGGAGATGTATTCCTATACTTGGAGCACGCAAGAGATAGAGTTAGGAGAATCAGAATCAAGATCACCCTTGACTACATGATAAGTTTGAAGTAAGTCTGAATACATGAGATCCCATCTCAATAATAATGATAGTAATAATCAATAATGTTCCTAATGATTTCTTCTGCTGTGGTTATCGCTCTGTGTAAATAAAGTTCTGATTGGCCAGTAGCCAGGCAGGAAGTATAGGCGGGACAAGAGAGAAGAGAATTCTGGGAAGTAGAAGACTGGGGAGAGACACCACCAGCCGCCGCCATGAAAAGCAACATGTAAAGATACTGGTAAGCCACAAGCCATGTGGCAAAGTATAGACTAACAGAAATGGGTTAACTTAAGATAGAAGAAGTAGATAACAAGAAGCCTGCCACAGCCATACAATTTGTAAACAATGTAAGTTTCTGTGTGCTTTCTTGGTTGGGTCTGAGGACTGTGGGACTGGTGGGTGAGAGAGATTTGTCCTAACTGGGCCAGGCAGGAAAACTCTAACTACATTCTTCTACAAATGACAATAACTTAATTTCAAGTGCAGTTGATTTTCAACCCTCCTTACATAATTATCAATCAAGGAGTGTGTTTTTCTCTTAGAATTTAGTGCCTCCTTCCTCCAAGTAAGATGGACTTTAATTGTTTTTTTCAGTATGTCTTTCTAAATCTGTCTTGTTCAATGTTTTCAACTTTACTGTCAATGTCCAGCTGTTCAATGTTCTCAACTCTATTCTCCATTCCTTGAGTCTGAAGCTTCCTGTGCCTGAGTTAAAATTGACTTTGTCCTGTCATTCATTTGCCCTAAAAGATGAAATGATGAAATGCCTATTATTTTAATTGCTAAAGGGCAATGGACAACTGTGTAGGAAACATGAGCCGCCTCTCTCCATATACACATACTCTTTAGGGAATGTTAGTGACTGATAACTCAGAGCTGAATCACACTTTAAGAATTGCCCGCAGCTGCAGATAGCCCAAGTTACAGATAGTTATTGAACATACTCATCACCAAATTCCCGTCAAATGACAGTAAGTGACTTTTTATGAACCAACCCAGTCACAAGAGCAAGAAATATATATATACATCTTTTATATATAAATATTTGTATATAGTTGTGTGTTTATATATCTTTATAAATTACTTATATAAATTATATACTATTAGTTAAATATATATTTTTATATATTATCTCTTTGCCTTCTTTTAATTTTGTCTAGGACCCACATTCAGGATGGATTTTCCCTCCTCAATCAAACCTTAATAGAAACACCTTCATGAACAAACCAAGAAGGTAATTCTAAATCCAGTAAAGTTGAGGGTGAAGATTAATCCTCACACCAGTGCTTTGGGATGTGTGGGAGAAGCTGCAATGATCTGGTGAGGGTCTTTTTAAGATGAGGCAGTAGAATAATAAGTTCAAAGTTAGCTTAGCTATATAGTGAGTCAGTCTCTCTCTCTCTCTCTCTCTCTCTCTCTCTCTCTCTCTCTCTCTCTCTCTCTCTCTCTCTCTCTCTCTCTCACACACACACACACACACAAAAAAAAAAAAAAAAAAAAAAAAAAAAAAAAAAAAAAAACAGTTAGATGCCTACATTTCCTGTCTCCTCTTAGGTGACTACCCTTCTTTCAGGAACAGGAGACTTATTATTTGTTGATTATGAGTAAAATCAAGGCCAAGGAACTTGCACTTTAATACAATTTTCAGAGGTTCTTTATACACATGCAAACTTGAGAACTGCTGGAGTGTGGCCCATCAGAAGTATCAGAGAACTGAGGTATTATCTTACAAACATAAATTAAATAAAATCGACACACCAAGAGTTGAGAGGGGTTGGGGATTTAGCTCAGTGGTAGAGTGCTTGCCTAGCAAGCACAAGGCCCTGGGTTCGGTCCTCAGCTCCAGATTAAAAAAAAAAAAAAAAAGGAAAGAGTTGAGAGGCTAGCACTTTACCACATAGTCACCCTCTGGCAGCCAGCACTATACACAGCAGATGAAGGGTGGAAGAACCTTCGCTAGTGCATCCACATAGTTCAACAAAGAAAGACCTAAGACCCACACAGGGAATGGAAGGATAAGACCCACACAGGGTGAGCCCGATCAACCCAGACCAATGCACATCATCAAGAAATTAGCCATTTCTGGAGGTAACTAAATGACCCTAAATCATTCCAGAAAATAAATAAATAAATAAATAAATAAATAAATAAAAACTTTTCATCTGAAGCCCCATTCTTCAATGTTGTTAGTCTCCAGGCATTTCCATCTCTTAAAAACTATTCAGGGTCCACAAAACTGGAGTGTTTGGTTCCTATCTATCAATACAATATTTTTCATATTAAAATTAAAACTGAGGGCTGGAGAGATAGCTCTGCTGCTAAAAGCACTAGTTTCTCTTGTAGAAGACCGAGGTTTGATTCCTAGCACCCACATGGTGGTTCACAACCATCTGTAACTCCAGGTCCAGGGGATCTGGTACCTTTGTCTGACCTTTGAGGGCACTAAGCTCACACATAATACACGTACTTACATATAAGCATAACATGCATACATAAAATAAAATGATTAAATGTGGTGATATTTGTAATCTAAGAAATAAAGCTTGCCTGAAGATCAGAAGACAGAGCCAGCCACAGAGTTAACCATAGAGGTCAGACAGTGCCACACACACCTTTAATCCTAGCACTCAGGAGGCAGAGATCTGTCTGGATCTCTGTCAGTTCAAGGCCACACTGGGCTACATGAGACTGATCCAGTCTAGGAGAGAAACAGAACCATGCAGTGGTGGCACACACCTTTAACCCCAGTATTTGGGAAACATACATGCCATTAATCCCAGCACTAAGAAGTGAAATTGCTGGGTGGAGAAAGACATATAAGGGGTGAGGAGACAGGAACTAGAAGCCCTTTCAGCTGAGAACTCAGAGGCTTTCAGTCAGGGCATTTGTGGAGATAGGATCTCACCTTCCATTAGGCCTGAGGATTTGGTAGTGGTGAGAAGTTTCTCTAGTTCCTTTGTCTCTCTGATCTTTCAGCATTTACCCCAATATCCAGCTCTTGGTTTTTTTTATAAGACCATTTAGGATTCATGCAACAATTAAATCTAATCAAATTTAAAAAAACTGAAAACTCAGGGGCTGGAGAGAGGGCTCAGTGCTTAAGAGTACTTGGTGTTCTTCCAGCAGACCAAGGTTCAATTTCCAGCAAACACATGGCAACTCACAATTATCTCATGGCTCCAGTTCCAGGGATCCAACTTCTTCCAGCCTTTACAGGCACCAGGCATAAATGTAGTACACAAACATACATGCAGGCAAAAACATCCATGCACATAAAATAAAATAATAATAAATATTTTAAATTAAACTGAGAAATATAAACTTATTGATACATGTAAATTCACATGCACACATATGAATATATGCTTACAAAACAGGAAAATAAAGCAAAAATAAAGTAATAGGCAAATAAGTTTGATTTGTATATATTTGCAAAGCCCTTTAATATCTAAGTTAATAGATATTAACTAGGTTCTTATATTTGCTTCTGCTGTGACCTGTTTTTTCCTTTTGGTTAAAGTAGACAAAGGAAAATCTATGTCACGTGCATATGTAAATTGAAAGAGGAACAATACTTTCTAGATTTCTTCTGATATCTGTTGATATTCTCTTTGATATGACAAAAAAGCCTGACAAACGGGGGATTATTAGTGTTCCAAAATGGAACTCAGAACAAGAAGTTCATTTTGTGTCATTGGCCTGGCTGGGCATGGTAGTACCCACCTGTAATGCTAGCACTTGAGATGCAGAAGCAAAAGGATCAAACATTAAAGGTCGGACCTCATCCACAAAACACCAACAGCACAGGCAGTAGGCTATTTCACACTTTGAATGGATCTTTTATCCATGCATAGCTTTGCAACATCAGAAATTAGTTTTTAGAAAAGAGTTTTTCACTTAATTTTACAGCTCTTCAGAATTGACACATTTCATTCATTATGTAATATATTCTAAAATAATCCTTTTAATACTATGAACACCAGTATCATCAAAAAATATTCTTAAAGTCTTGGGAAGCTCATCAAGCTCACAGTGGTAAATATAACTTTCCCAAATGATCTTTTTTTCTTATAGTGACAGACTTACTTAGTTCATATATGAGAGAACGTCTGGTAGACACATCAAAGAAAAAAGCTTAGTTTGTTTACCAGTCCCTCTTTCAAGTAAATTATTGTTCCCTGAACAAGGCAAATCATTCAGTTCTCAGTTCAGAGTCCCACAAGTCATATTACCTTAAGACAACCATCATTCTTTGGTTCACAGCATAATTCTCATGTCATCACACCTACCATAATATGTGTAGTTTAAAACCTAAAATTTGATAAAATTAATCATTAAGTGATTAAAATTACTGCGTACTCAATGACATTAATTATTGAAAGTGGATTTCCTTTGTTTTTACAAGTGTTTGCAAATGAAAAAGGTGATACGTATTGGCTTTAGCTAGTATAGTATCTTGGTTTGTGCTAAAAAGTACTCTTAACTTACATATATTTGCACCATAAGTGCAAAGGCATCACGTGGGAAAATGCAAACACAGTCACTCTTATTAAGTTTAAAGTATTGCTGGTCCCCTGCAAGTATCTCTGGAACTCTCATTAAAATCCCACATGGATACCTATTATCTAACTACTCAACATATAAAAATGTAAATGTGGGGAACATGTAAAATGAAAAAGGAGAGAGTTAAAGGATTACGCAGGGATGGGGTGGCAGGGAACAGGAAGGAATAATTGACTCCCATAGGTTCAGGTATTTCAACACTTGGACCTAGCTGACAGTACTGTTCGGGGATGTTATAGAACCCTAAGGAGGTGCAGCCTTGGAGGAAGTACCTCACTAGGGGCAAGCACAGAGTGTTTACAGTTTCACCCAATTTACAGTTCTTTCACTGTGCTTCAGTTGGTGTTTGAATATACGATCTTTCAGCTTCTTGCTCTTGCTGCTATGCCTACCATGTGATGCCATCTTCCCCACAATGATGGACCCTTTTTAAATTTTAGTTTTGAGAATATACTTACAGCATTTCCCCCTTCCCTTCCCTCCCTCCAGACCCTCCCTTATACCCCTCTTTTCTCTCTTTCAAATTCATGGCATCTTTTTTTCATTAACTGTTGTTATATTTACTTCCAAAAGTAAAGAAAACTGAATCAGTCTAGATAATGTTACTTCTTTGTACCTTTTCTCAAGATTAACAATGGTTAATTGTTAGATATTGGTTAGTAACCAATTTGTTACCCTGGGGAAGATTGTTTCTCTTGCTCTCAATTTTCCTTAGTTGCCCATGCAATAGCCAACGCTATTAAGGGCACCAGACAATTTATATTCTGAGGGTATCCTGAAGGCTTGGCAAAATCATATGAGCAAAGTTCACTTGAGTTCAAGCTGTATACAATCACACGGCAAATTCACATGATTTAGACTGTATAGAGTCAGGAGAGCAACTGGTGTTTGGAAACATCGCCTAAATAATAATAGTAAAATGATGGGTAATCTGAAGTAAACCCACTCCTATTTAAACTTTGGAGGAGCATGAAAACATGCCTGTAGTTCTTTAACTAGGCTCTTGAGTTTTCCCCCTTCTACATCAACGTGTCTATTGGTATCATCTTTGTAAGATTTCATGGATGTAGCTTCCCTATTATTTCTAGGATATGCGATCTCACAGCAGACCTCCTGCTCCTCTAGCTCTTACAATCTTTTGGCCCTGTCTTCTACAATGAACACAGAGTCTTAGGTGCAGGAGCTGTGTTATAGATGTATCGGTTGGACAGGGCTCTCTACAACTCTGCATTTTAATCAGTTGTCATTTTCTATAATGGTCACCTTCTATTGCAAAGAAAAGTTTCTTTGATGAGGGGTGAGGACTACAATTATGTGTAGGTATAAGGACAAATATTTAGAATATAGTTGAGGATTATGCTGGTTTACTAAAATGGTGCTTGTAGATTCTCCTCCAAGATCCATGGCTTTACCAGCCCTGAGAAGTTGGCTAGGTATCCAGTATCAGACGTGATTTTCCATTTGTTGATCAGGTTTTAGGTTCAATTAAAGAGCTGTTGGTTACTGCTGAAGTATGCATGCCCCTTTTGCAGCCTTGGGGTTATGCCATGATGGTCATTGTACTTCATAGGTGTCACATCTGGGTAGGTCTGTTGGATGCTTAGCTCCTTTGGAAGTTTGCATGGTACCTTCAAGGCTAGTATCCATGATGGACTTTTATCCTTCTAGAACTTTAAGTCAAACTAAACTCTCTCTTCCTTAAGTTGCCCTTGGTCATGGTGTTTTATCATAGCAAAGTGAAAAATAACTGATACAGTGGGTTAACCCAAACTAAGAATGTATGAAAAAGCTTTATGAAATTAGTAAACCAATTTCAAAATACAACTTTTTTTTTTTTTAAAAAAAAAAAGGAGTTTCAACAGATTTATTTGTATGGATAGACAAAACCACTCCCAGAAGACATGGATTATTACATGAAAATCACAGTACAAGGCATATGATACATTCCTGTAAGTTACTGGACAGAGATGCCCCAGACTTCCAAAACAACACAGGCTATTGCTATTGCCCTACATGCCTTATTGCAAAAAACAACAACAACAACTTCAGTTGCAGGAATTCTCAGACTGACTGGGGACTTTCCTCCCTGCTTGCTAGCTAGCTTTCCTTATGCTAGAAGGTGCTTTGTAGGCTGCTAGGAGAGAAACAACATCAATTGTCTAACCTAGTGCTGGACCCTGCATGCTACAATACTGACCTCCCAAGCAAGATGTTCCCAATGATACAATATTGGTATGACTGCCATGGGGTAACTACTTTCTGACTGGATTTGAGACCTGCTCCACAGGAGGGAATTCCATGCGTCATACTGTAATCCCAGTCAAAAGCTCATGGCTGGGCAGGCAGATCATAGGTAGAAGCTAGTATGTTTTACTATTTATTTATTTTCTGAATGATCATGCTATCAAATTATATTCTGAATATTTATACTCCTAGACCTGAGCAGCTCTCAACCTTAGTTAGAGGAGCATCATTGTTCAGTAGACAGCAATCAGATGCTTAACTGGTCACAGTACTGAGAATAAGAGACGCGGCCCTAAATGGAACATCTATACTAACACCACCACCAAGGCTCAGGGAACACTGTAGAAAAAGAGGCAGAAAAAAATTGAAAGAGCTAGAAGAGGCAGGAGAATGCCATGAAATGCTGTCTTCTGGATGTGACAGGGCTCTCACACTCATCAACTCACAGTAGCTGTGTACCTGCACAAGACCAAGAGAGCCAAAATCTGCACAAAGATGGAGTCATCTTCAGGCCCCACCCTTTACTGAAGAATCAGTGGCAGTGGATAGTTGCTGGGAGAGATAGAATCATTGACTTTTAAAGGATAGGTTCACTGGTAAATTTTCCCTGCTTGTGGGAATGGCCCCATTCCCCTGCTTATATGGACAGCACTAATTAGACTTACTGGGTTAGCAAAAAAAAATTACATGAAGTTGTAAGGTAACATGTAGGGGAATATAGAAGAGGAAGTGGGGTAAATACCATCATATTTCATTGTATACATGTGTGAACTTCACAAATATAAAGAATAAATTTTAAAAATAGTTGCAAAGATGGTACAGAGAATTATTATGTGCTTTTCCTACAGATTCCTATAATGCTAACTTTCTGCTTAACTGTTGTACAATGATCCGATCTAGGAAATTAGCATTCATGCAACAGCATACACTAGAGTTATTCGAGTTTCATCTATATTTTAACTAATGTGTCTTAGTTCCCTTTCTGCTGCTGTGATAAAACACTGGCCATACACAGCATAAGGAAGGAGAGGGTGTATTTGGGATCACAGTTCCAGCTTCCAGAGGATAACAGTCTCTCATGGTGGGGTAGCACAGCAGCAGGGAAACTGTGGTGTGAGGAATGGCAAGAGGAGTAGGAGCTAATAGATCACATCTTTACAGCAAGCATTTTGAAATGAGAGAGTCAGCTGGTAGTAGGGTGATGCTATATACCCTAAAAGCCACCCCTGGTGCCATACTTCCCTAACAAGGCCACATCTCCTAGACCTCTCCAGTCAGCACTGCCAACTGGGGACCAAGTGTTCAAATGCCTGAGCCTATGGGGGACATTTCTCGCTCAAACCACCACATAATAGAAGTTTTCTATACCCAGATACAATCCAGGATAGATACTATATTTAGTTATCATGATGTTTTACTCTACTTATTTTATATGATTCCGATGATTTTTTTCAGTGCCTAGCATTAAACCCACGGCCCTGTGTATACTAAGCAAGTGTTTTACCACTGACCTGCATTCCCATATAAATAAAGGCCTTTTGTTGCACAGATGAAGTAGAAGATATGATGTGGATTGAATAGACATAGACTTTGAGTAGTCACTGTTGTTCCCCTTCTCCCTTAACTAGTAGCATGATAGACAATCTATCAGAATTCTATATGATCATTCTTATAAATTCTTAGTAAGGTTTATAGGAAAAAATCCACAAAAGGATAATGTCTTCTAACTAACCTATACTTGGCCTTTAGTAATTCAGCAAAATCATGTAACTGAATCCAGTTCACATGGGACCCAGCACATCTGCCTCAAATTAGCAAATGTCCATGTCCTATAACTCTCTAATAGACTTGAATTTCCTCTGTAGTCATATGGTTGCATTAGTACCTCAGTTTCCTGAAGGTTCAACAAAAATTATTAATTTGTAGTTAAATTTGTCTAAATTGTCCTTATACAGTTGGGTGAGATAGACCCTGTAGTGCCATACTTCTCTAAACCAAAACCAGAAGTACCTATTGGAGGACTTCAAAAATATAATAATATAAACTTATTTCTATTAAGAGCTTGCTCTGGCTTTAGATAGAGGTGAATTGCAGATGCCTGGGAATAAAGCAAATGAAAAAGTAGAGAAACCTGTTATTATACTGTTGCATTTATTCAAATAAAAAAAGGCACTGTGGTTTGGCTACCAACAGTAAAAACCAGAAGAGACAGATATTTCAGAACATCTTTTTCTTGTCATTCTATTACTTTTTTTGGCTTTGTTTTTCAGAGTATCACCTGTAGCACAATAGAAAAATGAGATTTGATAATTAAATTGAGGTAAGAGACAGAAGCCATATCAGTAATCTGTACAGGGAAATTTTAATGTGAATAATTGCTAACTAGTAACTGAATTATCTACTAAGAGAAGTGAAACGTTCTAGAAGAATATCAGATTGGGGAACCAGCCACTGTCTCTAGGGCTGAAGAGACCAGCCATAGACAGAAAACCTTAGAAGTAAGTACATTACAAGAGATGAGATTCAGACCTTGGTGGGGAGTTGTGCCTGGATCCCAGAGGAGGGTGACACAGACTTGAAATGGCAAGCAAAAAGCCACTGTGTATTTATCAGAGAAACTTGCTATAAAGCTGTCTGCTGTGCTGCTGGCAAATTTACTCCATCCTGTATCTGTGGTAAGTTCTAAGCAAATATTGATATCCTTTGGTTCAGCTAATCCATTGCAACTATTTACTCAAGAGAAATGAAAATACATCTACAAACATGTCTGAAAGAATCTTCTGAGATGATGGAAATGTTCCCTACCTTGATCACAATACTGTTTACACTATTTGCCAAAACTCATATTTTCCAAGTTTTTGAAAATTCACCCCACCTACCAATATTTCCATTTTAATCAATGTTGCTAGAGACAGGGGATGTGAACATATAAGAAAATATAATAAAGTATAAAATGTTTGTCTCAAATTGATTGCTTTCACTAGAAACAGAATAGAAATGTAATTAATCAATAGTGTTGAAAGCCTGCCTATTAGAAATTTGTCACAGTAGGTAGTTGTGTTGTTGTTATTTTCCTGCAATACTTATCTTCTTTAACATTAAGGCAAAATAGAATGAAAGTTGTCTGTGGTCAAGATTAGACTTTTTCTAAGTGGGCAGAATTACAGGAGAAAAACAAAGGGTCCATCTATGGTTTTCTCCTCCTGGTAACATTTTATGCAATTTCAGTCTGAGATATAATGTTCTTAGATGGCATAACTTACATGTCTGTGTTATTATTGATGTTAATGTGCCCCATATATCGTGCAAAAGAATCTTATGGGAGCCATCAAAAAAGAAAAACAGAAAACTGGAGTTCAGACCTACAGGATCTATACAAATACAAGTTGGGTATAGTGGCCCATCTGTGATCCTAATGCTTAGGAAAGAGAAATGGGTCATCTCCATAGCAAACAGGCTAAACAGAGTAGCCTATTAGACAAGTTCTGTGTTCAAGTGACAGACCTTGGCTCAAAATATAAAGTTGAGATCAAATGGGAGAAGTCTCTCAACAGCCTTGAGCTTTCACTTGCATGTGAAAATTGGTGCACATGCACCTACACACACATGCCCCCACACAAGAAAACACACACACACACACACACACACACACACACACACACACACACACATGCAAAAAAGAAAACAGAAGGCAGTCCCCAATGCACAAGCACTTTACCAGCTCATGTCATATTCTCTAATGTTCCATTGTTCAGAGAAAGTCACATGCCTTGTGTACTGTGTATGAAGTAGGGTTGTGAGAAATACACATGGGCATAGACAAGGTAGTGTGGTGCTTGGAGGGCCATTAATGTCATAATGAACTGCAGGACAGATGGAGAAGTACTATTGTCCTACAGCCAGTAAATAGCAGCAAAACCAAACAAGAAAGTGAGCCAGTCATTCTCCTGGGGAAAAACAAAACACCACGTCATTTTCCTAAGAACATTATAACCCAGTACAGGATGTGTGCAATTTTTCTCGATGTCATGAAATTCTAAAGACAATCAATTGGAAGAATATATGTGTCACAGATCATTTTTTGGAAGAGAGGTCTAACTAGGAAATGATAATGTTTAGAGGCTTCTAAAATGTGTTAACTTGAACCTTCTGCTTTGAATGAGCAAATTTGTAGACAGGAGAATGAACCATATGACCTTTAGCGTTCTTTTCTGGGACTGAGATTTTTATGATAAACCACTTAGTAATAAGTCTATTACAGCTCATTCTTTCCTGGCTGAGAAAATGCCTTTTTTTCCTTACAAGCACATACACATACGCCTCTGCACAAAGCATAGCTCTGAGACAAATGACAGTTCTGTTTCATAATATTTGTCTTATGACAGAAGAGGACCAGCTCTTGAGTTATTGCCTCATTAGGGAAAATAAAATCATTGACAACTCCTAGCATTGTGGGAATGAAAATACTGCACATTTCCTTTGCAAGGGTTATTTTTGACTTTCATTTTTCTTTGAGCAACAGAAACTTGTTTTCTGGTTTTGTTTGTTTTCTTTCCCAGTGTTGGGGATCAAATCTAGTTTCTCATGAGGGCTAAGCAAGCACTCTGCTACTGAGCTATATCTACAGCCCAAGAAATTTGGATTTCCTAACTCCTGTTCCAAGCTATATTGAAAGACTTGTAGAAGCAAATGCTAACGGTTGAATTGGGGAACAAAAGATGTAAGCTTATGTTTTGTAATGATCAAATAGAAAAACATAAATAATTTTCATTGTTCTCTATAGAATTTTTTCTTAAAGAAAAAATATTATTCCATAAAGCATCATGAAAAGACAGCTTTGCTAACTCAGAATTAGATCCCTGTGTGTTTTGATTTGCTCTGCTAGCACAGCAAAGCTTATAGACAACTTCATTGCCTGAGTGCCCCAAAGGTTATGGATCAGTCACTTGGGCTGCCACTCATGTCACACAGTAAACCTGGGAGTAGTCAGAGAGGCTTGTGATCTTTTTGTCACGAAGGCAAAACGGCTTATTGTTAGACTTGGAAGAAAAACAGCGCGAAAAGGAAATGCTATTGCGCGTACTTAGCGAGTGGCATCATTTATATGTGACAGTAGCACGTTTTCAATAATGAAGCCAGCAGGGAGACGCTGGAGAGCGGGAAATCTGCTGCAGTGATAGCTGTGCTCAGTAAGCCAGCTCAGCTGTTTGAAGTGGACCCCAAAGTCCACAGGGAGCAAAGAAGTGTGTCTTTAAATCCAGTCTGCGACACTTCCATGTACTTTGAGGAATAAAAATGTTTGTCAAACCCACTGACTTCCTCTCATACCTATGCTGTTCTTGCTAGTTGAAATGTCACGGGTAGACACATGTGAATTCTTCAGGAACTGAGTCTAGGTTTCCAGTTATTGCAATAGTCTAGAACATCTATCAGTTAAAGGGAATTTCACTTTTGCAAGATATTCATATTAGAAGAAGTCAGAAGAGAATGCAAGCATTCTATTATTGACCACCGTGCAGTGACTTCATGTAATTCTTACAAGCAATTAGCTTGAGATGTTTTTAGTATTTTACATTTGTGAACAAAAAAAAAATACATTATTAAATGAATATTCCCAGTCCTGGAACTATTAGATGAGAATTTGGGGGAAAGTACATAGCACCACATCAAAACTTCTGTAAGAACTAAAATTCAGATATTACTATAATACTATTAGCTAAGTTTCACACACACACACACACACACACACACACACACACACACACACTATTATGTATATCGACACAAGTACACACACATTTCTGTTTGTGTATTTAAGTAAAGCCTGGGAGTGCATGCCTGTAATCCCAGACCTTAGAGTCTGAAACAGAAGGACTTCAGGTTCAAGGCAAACTAGGCCTTCATACTGAATTTCAAATCAGCTTTACTGTATAGTGAGAACCTGCAAGGGAGAGCGAGACATAAGGGGCGGGGGGGGGGGGGGGGGGGGGATGGAGAAAGGAAAAGAAAGAAACTGAAAGACTATTTATGTAATTAGGGCAGTGACCAACACAATTCTTAGAAATAAAGCAGGGAAAGCCAGTGACAAATTGAAGAGTTTAAAATTGAAACACCAATAAGTATCTCTTTAAAATCAATTTAAAAAGTTATAGTATTTGGACAGGTAGTGGTGGCACATACCTTTAATTCCAGCACTTGGTAGACAGAGGCAGGTGAATCTCTGAATTCGAGCCCAGCCTGGTCTACAGAGTGAGTTCTAGTGCAGCCAAGGCTGTTACACCAAGAAACACTGTCTTGAAAAACAGTGTGTGTGTGTGTGTGTGTGTGTGTGTGTGTGTGTGTGTGTTGAAATTAAGAAAATGTTTGCAACATAGACAGAAATAATATAAAAGCTATGATTCTCTGGACATGGTGACATCTGTAATACAGATACTCCAGATAAGCAAAGGGATCATGCATTCAAATCTGGCCTGAGATAAATAGAAAGACCCTGTCTAAAAATACAAGAAAACAGAACTATGAGAGCTTTCACGTTTGAAGAAGTCTTATCAATGAAGAGGCTCTTGGGAAGCTGAGGCAATGAGATCACAAGTTGTTGGGTAGACTAAGTTACATAGTGAGACCCTGAACCTGCAATTTCTATATGTCCTATGAATCCCAAATTCTACCCTTTCAAAAATCATTTTAAAGATGAAACCACCAATGTGCTTGAAATTACACATGGAAGTATTATCACAGTGAAGGTTTGGAAAGTAGGCAAATGTACTAATAACAGTACATATTAAATAATAGAATTGTTCAGAAAATCATAACACATAGAATAATACTAGGCCGACAATAAAAGCATCTTATGAAAAATACTTCTGGGCACTAGGAATGGAATTCTATTTACAAGGAAAGGATAAGAATAGGTTATGATTCCACAGGTGGGCTGTGTAACAGACTAAGAACAAATTTACATTATCATTAAAACTGGACAGCAGTGCTGGCATCTTACTTAATTCCTGTGCCTGGCCAATCATCTGACAACCAGTAAATTCTTCGAAGCATGCTATTGGCACTACCTACACAGAACTTAAGTCTATTCAAATTCCAATTTCTCCAGAGTAGGAAATGGATTATCTCAAAACATTGTGACAGTTTTAGTTGTCATGGTAGTGAATTCTAGGTTTAGGGTGGTGACATAAGTCCTGCTTTGCCAATCTGGTGAATTCTGGCTTCAATCATACCGATACTGGTAACAGATCATCATCATCAACATCATCATCATCATAATCATCATCATCATCATCATCATCATCATCATCATCCCATTGTATTCCCTGCTCCCAACACTGTCCATTTGCATTATTTTACTTTTCTTCTCCATATCTACCACCTCTTAACACTTTTCTGTAATTGACTTTTTTCTTGTTTTATTGTCTGTCTCCCCCTACTGGTATGAAGGCAGATTTCTGTTTGGTTTGGTTCGGTTCACAACTGTATCCTTAACACCATGAACTATATATAACTAGTAAACAACATCAGGACATCAATAACACTGATCAAATTAATGAAAATGTAAGAGATTGCATTTCCCATGTGTATGACATATACCAGATTCGTCAAATTCAACTGTTAAGGACATATTGTAGGAAAAAGAAGATAATAAATAGACAACAGGAAGGGCCTAAATTAGAAGGAGATGGCAGAAATGCACCCCCTTTACCTTGACAATGACTGGGAGGCTGTTGCAGAAAGTTGATTAGTGGTAAGTGACCCAGATGTTTCTTTAAATGTGAATTTATACTACCATTTTTTTCTATTACACTACCAATGTCCCTCCTGTGACAGGCTAAAAACAAACCTCATTCATTTTCTTCTAGCTTTAAATTTCCCTCCTGTGACACTATCTGCTGAACTCACAGTCAGTAAGACTAAGAACACAGCTCATTCACTTTCTTCTAGATTTAAAGCTGGTGAGTACTTTTTGAACAGTCTCAAACTCTGTATCTAGGGTTGTTTCAGCAAAGAGAATAATTTGGAAACTAAACAAAAACTCATAAAGGAAGTCACCTCTGATGGATTTTTTAGAAGACCTCTGTGTTTGCTCTCAGTCTGTGGGATGCCTTTTGATTTTCTATATTCAAATTCATCATCACCAGAAGGACAATATTTTCACCTAGAAAGACTAGATCTGGAAATCATATGTCACAAAAATGTTCGTTAGATTTTCCTGCTGTACAAAGTGAGCTTTGAGCTTGTTTTGGAAGAAGCGACATTAAGAATACATGTCCTGCTCTCCTTTCTCTCTCTCCCCATCATGTCTGTCATAGCTACTGGCTATTTCCCCTTTGCTGATCACTGTGTTGATATGCCTACAATGCGTAAACCCTTCCTTCTTATGATATAATAAAAGAAAAAGAAAAACATTTTCTGCAAGTACAAAGCAGCCAAGTTCCACAACATGAACAAGAACTTTGAAATTATTATTGCCAATTCCTAACATGAAAATAATTCTTCCAGACTTTCATTTTCTCATCACAATTATACTTCTACTGGCTTCTTAATCTCTATGCTCATAACAGCCCTTCAACAACAGGAAGACTGCTGCTTCATATTCACTCCCTGAAAGGCAATGCATTCTAGTTGGTGAAATATCAGAGCAGGTACACATCTGGCTGGTGGCATGTGGTACATGCCTATAATCCTAGTGCTCAGAAAGTTGATATATCAAGACTGCAAGTTTGACATGAGCCTGGGCAACATAGTGAGTTCCACACCAAGCTGGAGTATACAGCAAAGCACTATCTCAACAATAAATTAAGTAATAAAATAATCTGTATTTATCATTACATTTCTGTGTTTGCCCTTCCATTAGTCTTCTGCCTCTTCCACTTCCTTCTTCAGCCTCTTACCTACCCTTCCCTCCTCTCTACTCCTTCCATTTTCTCCGTTCCCCTTCTTTCCTCTCTTCACCCTTCCTCCTCTCTGCTGTGTCTTCATCTCCATTTCCTTCTCTTCCTATCCAGTCCTCTCTTAGTTTCTCTCCTCTTATTACTACCTGTTGACAAGTTTGTGGAGGAGCTAGGCCTTTCATACTGCTGCTGAAAATGAAAAATGGCGCATCCACTTTAGGCTGTTTTTAGTTTCATTTTTACAATGGTTTATTAATTCTTTGAGAATGTTATAGAGTTTATTTTTATCATATTCACTCCTGACTCCTCTCAGCTCTGATCTCCACCTCTCTCTCTCCACCCTAACTTCCTGTCCTTTTAAACTACACACACACACACACACACACAGAGAGAGAGAGAGAGAGAGAGAGAGAGAGAGAGAGAGAGAGAGAGAGAGAGAGAGAGAGACCTATTAGAGCATGGTTAACCTACCTTAAGGAAAACTGACTCTCTTTCTCCTAGCAACCAGCAACTGTCTACTGATCTTCATTTAGGTGTATGGGCTCAAGAATCCCTTCATACTCCATGCTAGAATGTTGGCTTGGCTGATCTTGTACAGGTTTGTGCAGGAAACCACAGCTTTTGTGAGTTTATAAGTACTAAAGTTTCTTATAATGTTAGAAAATGCATCTATCCTATGACCCAACAGTTCTACTCTGAAGTATTATTCAAGAGAAATAGAGACATGTGTCTAAAGAGAGATTTGTTTAGGGTACCACACAGTTTCATAATAGCCCTATTCATATTAGACCTCTACTAGAAATGCTGATATGTGCACGAATTGGGGAAATCTCATCAGCACAAAATTGAATGAAAGAAAGTAGGATGTGCAGCAGCACATGCTGTGTGGATTTTATTTAGGTAAGGTTTTAGAATAGGCAAAAATCTTTAGTGATGAAAATAAGATCAGTGTCTTCCTGGGCCAACAGAAGGATCAGTGATAAAGGGATCTGGTTTGCTTAAAGGAAAACAAGAGAGTTTTCTCGATATGTAGGAATTGTTTTATTTTACGGTTCTAAAGTTTTTGTCTGTATTTACCACAAGTCACTAAACTGTGTACTTGATAACTATGTACACAATCATGCCTTCATAATTTGACAGAATGATTCATGCTGATTTCTAGGCAAGAGTTTAGGAAATATTTTCCTTCAGACTGCAAAGGTTAATACTGTATCAACCTCTCTGGACTTCATGAATATACATACATTAGTAAGCTGGAAGAGATAAGGTCTTTCAGCAAACCTCCTGCTGTCTGCCTCATTAAAGTCATCATCTACTGAGTGCTTCAGTCTGCAAGACAGTGTATTGGGCACTATTGAAGATACAAAATAAATAATTCAGAATTCCCACTCCTAAGTTGCTAATGACTTCTGACCTAATAGTACTAAAAACAGTAGCTATGAACTCTAATCATTAGAAAATAAGAAAGAACTAGGTAACATAAAGTCAACTTAATGTATACTTATTCAATACCGGAGAATGACACAACAAGTTATTGGAAATCATATTTATGTATGGTTGCCAAGCCTGTTAGGAAGGCTCTTCAGATGGGACTTGCAGCCCCAAATGGATTGCCAAGCGTGGAACTAGTACTCTTCCACAAGAGAGTTAAGGCAGTGTTACCTGCGTTCTAAGACAAGTGACCAAGAAAGCAGGGAGAAGATACCTAAGATGTTGGCTAATCACAGGGGAGGCACCTACCCTGAGACACAGTGGTGGGGATAATGAAGAGTAATTAATAGAATGACTAGGTCTTTATTTAAGAGAGTTACTTGTCAAACTGAAAGGGTAAACATATTAAAATAGATCATCTCTATGGCTTCATAAAATAAGTTGACTTCTTTCTCCACAAAGTACTGTGTGAACATTTGTGTTCCTGCACTTCTGGTCTTCCATAAAAATTGGAACTTTGTGGTCTAGAGCCTCTACTTTGCAACATTAAGGTCCCTCTAGTGCCATTCAGCTAATAGATAGACAAACACATGAATTACATGGACTGTTACATACATACATGCCCAGAAAAGTGGCATGTACCATTTCTGTTCACATTCTAAGAACGGGGACTGAAATAATTCTACATTGTCTTAACCATAGTAAAGATATACACCAAGCAAATATGGAACTACAAAGGCTCAGTGGTCAACTATTGAAGGATAGCCAAAATGATACCATATACCGGGAGGTAGAGGAAAGGCGAAAGCATCCTGCTCCCTGTGTAGAAAGTGCTGTGCTCCAGAAGAGAAATATGTCACAGACCATCAACAGCTAAAACCAGAAAAGGAACTATATGCTGCAAATGCTGTTATTAAAAAACAAAAACACTGGGCAGTGGTGGTGCACCCCTTTAATCCCAGCACTCAGGAGGCAGAACCAGGCAGACCTCTGTGAGTTTGAGGCCAGCCTGGTCTACCAAGTGAGTTTCAGGAAAGGCGCAAAGCTACACAAAGAAACCCTGTCTCGAAAAACCAAAAAAACAACAACAACAAAAACAAAAAACAAAAACAAAAAAACAGGGGGCCTGGAGAGATAGCTCAGAGGGCTGGAGAAATGGCTCAGAGGTTAAGAGCACTGGCTGCTCTTCCAGAGGTTCTGAGTTCAATTCCCAGGAACCACATGGTGGCTCACAATCATCTGTAATGAGATCTGGTGCCCTCTTATGGCCTGCAGGCAGAACACTATATAATATAAATAAATCTTAAAAAAAAAAAAAGAGGAGAAAATGGCACAAATATAGAGTCAGAATAATTCTGTTAGAGACCCAATAAAGTAGACTTTGAAGGACCTCAGCCTGGAATTAGTGTATTGCTCAGAGTAGCAAGCATTTGGATTGGGTTAATTAGACTGAATTATTGGAAAATACAGCTGTAGGTCTTTGACTAGGAGCTCTTATAGTTGTTACATTATTGTTTGGGTTTTTTGTTTGTTTGTATAATTCAAAATAAAAAATGAGAAACATAATCACAGAAGTACCATATGATCTAGCAATCTCATTCTGAATATTACCCAAAATAACGAGACATAGGCACTCGAACACACACACGCACACACACACACACACACACACACATATATATATATATATATATATATATATATATATATATATATATATCAATGTTCTAAGAAAATTTTTACAATAGGCAAAGATGGAAACAAACCATGCTTTAATAGATTGATAAATAAAATATTGTATATATATATCATTGTGTATATATCTGTATCTTAGATCATTTTATATATATATGATATACACACCATATTTTGTATGTATTGTATACAATGTGTATATGTTATCCTTAAAAGAGAATGAAATTCTGATATATGCTTCAGCATAGATAAACCTTGAAAGTGTTATACTAAGTGAAATAAGCCAGACCAAAAGGAAAAATACATATTTCCACTTATTTATGGTTCATAGAATAGACAAATGAATAGAAATTACCAGTGGCTATAAAGAGTGTGTGATAAGGGATTATTGCTTAATGATATTGCTTTGTGTATAACTATATATAAAAAACAAAAATGAGAAAATGATGAGGGACACAGTTTTGTTAATAGAGAAATCATCTTCTAAGAGTTAGATAAATATCCCAATGAAGGAAATCAAGTTAGCCTTGTGAAAGGAGAATTATTTTAGCTTGGCAATGCATAGATTCAAGAATTAGGAGGAAGAGAGTATAAGGGGTGGGGCGTATTCCAAGATTCAGGGAACAGGGAACAAGGGCAGAACATGAAAGTGTATATGCTTAGTGTGTCTAAGCCAGGACTACTTCATTGCATCTGCTGCTTTGCCCTGATGGGGGCACTGGTGTTTTCCCTTTGGAACAGTGTTGGGTAGTTGCTGGTTGCTCTATACTTCCCAGGCCTGGAGCACCTGGTTTAACGTGAGCAAGCATAATCCTCAGTCACTACAAGTGAGTGTTTCACCTCCACACAAAGCTTCTTATAGCTCTGTAGTATACACATTACCTTTTACAAGGACATCCATAAACAAATATATGTCTCTATATTGTGAAACCTATAGACTGTATTTCTGAAATGTTAAGTGATTACTTTTCCTCCCTCTTTGCTCCACCCCCACCCTACCCTGCCTGCCCTGTTTCTCCTGTTCAGGAAGACAGATGAGTTTGCACATGCAGCCTCAAGGAAGAGGGACTTACAGAAGTTAGGCCTGATTTTCTTTTCTTTGGATGAGACATCATTTCTATTAATTAAATATCAATAACATAGAAGCTCCTGAACACTAAGAATAATACTTGCTTATTTGTTTGTGTTTCATTTTACCTTTGAATCCATGCTCAAGACAATTCTAAGCAACAACCACTAATGTATTATTATCTGCAGTTTCTGGTGTTGTGCTGAAGAGAGATTTTATCTTTCTACCTCTGAGCTTTTCCGGAACAGGAACTGCTGGAGCTCCTCAAAGCACATGTATGTGTTGACCTCACACAATAGTCGAGCTCCATAGGTATGTCTATGCATGTTTCTGAAAGGAGAAGGTGGTCTGATCTTTTTTTTTCATGATTTGTCCTGGGGGCAGAAATGAAAAGCTGAGAAACCAGTCAAAGTGCCCTTCATGCCTTTCTAGTAACTATATTAAGCAAGAAGTAAACATAAGAGCTAGACAAATATTTTTGTAGTTCAGTAACCTTTCTTTTTTGTTTTTTCTATCATTATTATTATTATTATTATTATTATTGTTATTGTTGTTGTTGTTGTTGTTAAGAGATTTTCTATTCATTTTAATACCAACCACAGATTCCCTTCTCCTCCCTCCTCCTGGCCCCCCATCTTTCCCCCCAACCTACCCCCCATTCCCACCTCCTCCAAGGCAAGCAAGGTCTCCCATGGGGAGTCAGCAGAGCCTGGTACATTCAGTTGAGGCAGGTCCAAGGCCCTCCCCCTGCATCAAGGCTGTGCAAAGTGTCTCTCTATAGACACTAGGCTCCAAAAAGCCAGCTCATCACACATAATCTTTTTTGTTTTTTTTTTTTTAATCAGACCAGGCTGGTGTGATAGCTGTCACAGTCAGTAAAGTGCTTACTGCAAAAACATGAAGACCTGAGTTTGATTCCCGGGCACTCATGTAAAATACCAGGCATGGTAGTGGGGTGGCACATGCCTGAAATCCCAGAACTGGGAATATAGGGGCAGGAGGATCCCTGGCACTTGTTGGCCAGCCATTCTAGCCAAAGTGATAAGCTCCCGGTGTAGATGAAGACAACACCACCACATCCCGGTTCAGTGAAAGACCCTGCCTCAAAAAAATACGGTGGAGACTGACTGATGAACACATTGATCTCTAGCCTCTACATGCACGTACTCACAGATGCACACACACACACACACACACACACACACACACACACACACTGAAGGGTGAGGAGGAAGGGAAGGGGTCAGGGGCAGAAATCAGATCATTTTCTGTCCAAGTAATCTAGTAAACAAATTTGATGCCCCCCCCCCCCGACACACACACGCATCAGATAATACACCCTAAGTAGAATATACCTCGTTGCATTGCTCTAAAGTGAAAAAAATTAACTTTGGTTTCCTGAAAAAATACACTCTGGCTGAGTACAGGAAATATGTGATGTATATGTATTTAGTTCCCTAGTAGAAAGATATAGCCTCTCTTTATCAGAAGAGTGCCAACTTTAAGTGTGCATACCAACAACTGAAGATCTTGTTCAAACACAAATTCTGTTTTGTTTTGTTTTGTTTTTTAGCTTGGAGTAGGTCTCCAAATGAGACATCTCTACCAAGCTCCTAGGTGATGTGAATGTTTCTGCTCATCAAGCCAAAGGTATATCTCAAGCAGTGGGAATCGTAATTCTCAAATGATGGTGCTTGGATGAGAAGCGTCAGTATCATGTAGAAATTTGCTGGAGAAGTGAATCTTACACCTGTTTATTTACAAGAAACCCTGAATGTGGTGGTAAGCCTGGCTAGAGCCAGGAAGGAAGCCATAGGGTACACAATTAAAGAAGGTGCTCACTCTCAGAGTCATGAAAGGATAGGTGGGTGGTACCTGATAGTATGTCTGTTCTGGGTTTCTTGAGTCCCTCAGTCTATCTTACAAGCTTTAATGAGGAATCCTGGAGCATACTAGAGTTTGATGACCATTGTCCTCTTTTATCTTGCTACATCACTACAAACAGTACCATACTTTTGTCTGATTCTTCAGAGCCCTGATTGTGAATGGGGATGCCCATGAAATAGCTATTTGCCATAGCAAAATATTTAGGAGATATAAAAATGCAATATATCAAGTGTGATGTATCAGATATGCTAAGGAGATACAGAACAATCTCACAAGATCTTAAAAATAGAGAGTTGGATGAAAATAACAAAAAACACAACTAAGCTACTATTTGTGAAAATGCAAAATGCATGTTTTTAAATGTATTTTTAAAAACAGATGTACATAGATTCATACAATGGGATGAGAATGAAGAGTCAGGGGAAAGAGGGAAATTTGATAAAAGAATCAAAAGGCACAGCTGAAACAGAGAAGCTTTGCACAAATGGGATAATGATCGCTGTGAGCTGGGAAACAGGATTAACTTAAGTCCAACATCAAATGCAAGAAGATGTAGAAATCTCTGCATCAGAGAGGTCACCGCAAACAAGAGCTTCATAACTCTTTGGCACCATCATCCCCATTCCAAAGCATCCTTACTCTTTAGAACTTCGGTAATTTAGCAGTTACTTATCTTTCCAGTCATCCTGACTTGGTGTTTGCAGTCCAGTAATCCAGAAAATACTGTGTTCCCCACACCCAGATCTTTAATCACGTTGTGTCTCCTATCTGGAATACTCTTGATCTTTCTTCGCCTGGATAACTCCTGTCGCTTTTCAACTCATCTTAATCCTGTCACTTCAAGAAAATTACCTCTGATTCCTCTAGCTGTGTTCAATTTATCTACCAGCTCTTGGTGATATACAAGTATTTAGTCATATATGTCACTGAAATCAATGGTTTGTGAATATAGTTTTTACATCTCTCTAGCCATTCTTCTTGCTGTTTGTACCTTGGTCTCTGTCAATATCACCCCCATAATTCTGTGGGCTCTCAGATGTGATAGGAAGGCAGAACCTAATTTGCGTATTCGTTCACTTATGTAAGACTCTCTTCAGAAAGGACTCAAGGCAGCACTTGGGAACTAAACTTCAGAAAAAAAGGGTAAGAGGCAATTAGAAATTCACTGGCCAGAGCATCCCTCTATAGCCACAGAGATCTATCACAACAATCTCCAGAAGAGTACAAAAGATGATGAGGGGTGAGTGTGATCATGTGTGTGTGTGTGTGTGTGTGTGTGTGTGTGTGTGTGTGTGTGTGAAATGCCATAATGAAGAACACTATGATGTGTTAATTGACATATGCAAATAAACTTCAGAAATCTGTATACATAGCATCATAAGAAAACTCCTAAAGGAAACAGTCTTCACAAAACCAGGGAGTTTCATGAGAGATTAATAGAGACTATTTGAAAGCTTATGACTTTAAGATTTATATACCCTCTATTGTAAACATTTGCAGTCAAGGGAAAATAAATTTTTCATTTAAACAAATTCTGTAATTTTCTTTTGAAAATTTCTCTTGAATTTTGAGATTATAATATAGTGTACATCATTGCCTCCTTCCTTTTCCTCCCTCTAAACCTTCCCATACACCCCTTCTTGCTCTCTTTCAAATTCATGGCTTTTTAAATCAATTATCGTTTCATATGTTATATGTGTATATGTATATTCCTAAGTACACCCTGTGCAGTCTGTACAATGTCACAGATGCTATATTAGAGTTAAGAGACACATGAAAAGTCTAATAGGACATTGCCTCTATTTCCTGAATTGTCTTCTATCTTGTATCGTTCCATTTCTAAAAGAATCATGAAATTCTGCTTACTTTTTAGCAGACTAGCTTATACTTATTTAATGATTGCAAACTACAATTTCAGAAAATTTGTCTGGTTAGGAAAGCCTATACAGCCTTGGGAGATAGTTCAGCCAGCAAAGTGCTTATCTTATAGTCAGGAATAACTGAGTTCAATACCCAGAACCCATGTAAAAAAAAGTGAGCATATAGTTGTGTATGTATAATCCCAGTACTGGGGATCCTTCTGGCTGACTGGCCAGCCTCGTTAGCTTATTTGGTGAGTTCCAGGCTGATGGCAGACCCCTGTCTCAAAACAAAATGTAAATGTCCCCAGGGGTATGACTGAAGTTGTCCTTGGGCCTTTGCACACATGCACACACAAGCTGATAATGAAACAGAAACCCCGTGCTCCACATCCAGGTCGTCAGTACTATAACACATACATGTGTCATCTAGAGCAGTTCTACGGCATTCAGGAGTGGTGAAATGCTAAAAAGAAGGAAGATGGCCCTGTCCCTCAGGGGAGAGCTGGTCCCACCCCTCACTGGCCCTGAGATAGCAGCCCAATGACCCCAACACACAGGAGAGCTGGTCCTGCCCATCATAAGAGAGCTCCCACCCTTCCGCACACAGCACACTTGGGAAAGCTGGCTCAACCTCTCCCCATGGTCCTGGGAGAGCTGATTCCACCACTCTCCTGAGGGGGTGTGGTCCCAATGGCCCCTGTCAGACCAACTCAGCTACCACCAGCACGGAAAGGGACTGGGCCTTTGGAACCATAGCTGCAGCATCTCCATGACTCAGGACAATAGCCGGATGTCTGAGAGGAGTTTCATTACAGGTCCAGTGTTGATAGTGTACAAGAAGCCAGAGGCCTTGAACCCGACCAACAACTCGTTACAATCACAAGTAAAACAGTTTGGACAAAAGGGAATGCTGCATGACACACAGCAGCTTCCAATGCCACTAAAAAGAATGATGAAGAGACAGAGGAGCGAAGTGGGTTGCTTTGGTTGGTTGGTTTGGTTTTGTTGTGCTTTGTTGTTGTTTGTTTTGTGTGTGGGAGGGGTTATTAATATTTTTATTTTTTATTTCTTTTTAAATTTTTAAATGTTCTTTGTGGACCTGTTAACACTTTTTGCCTTCCTCTTGGACTAATGTAACGCAAGCAAATCAATACAACTCCAGGGAATCTTAGAAACATCTTCAATCCCTGCTCAACCGTCCCTGAGGTTCTCTGGTTCTTATTTTTCTAAGACCTGATCGTTGGGCTTTTCCTCTGATTTCAGGAGCTGCCTCATATTGTCCCAGTGAGGCTCTTTTTTTTTTTTTTTTTTTAAGCTGAGGATCGAACCCAGGGCCTTGCGCTTGCCAGGCAAGTGCTCTACCACTGAGCTAAATCCCCAATCCTCTTTTTAACATATAAGTCTGTGGTCTATTGCTTTCCTTACAAATAAGAAATACTTGTAACTGAAAATGAACATTCAAAAAACTTCTTTCTAAAAACGCCAAGCTGGATCTGTTGTCTTTATTACCCTATGCAAAGAAGCAGAAAACATCCCCTCATAGTCCAAAAGAAATACAGGAAGCAGATTAGAGAATAAACAGAGATCCTTACCAAAAAATGCTTTAGATCTTTAGATCTATTTAAACAAATTAAGTTTACTGTCCAGTAATCAGTCAGGAAAAGTTTGGAATGCACACAAATTTTTCTTAGGCATTATTGTTGCATAGGCTATATCAAAAATGAACCATGAGTAGCCCTCCCAGCATCCACTGATGTGGAGTCACACAATAAAGATGCATGAAACTTAGTCCAAGAAGTAAGGACCATAGTAGCATAAGTCATCTTTTGATCATCGTCTACAGCTGTCTGAATCTCATGGATACTACTGACTATCGCTGCCAAATCAAATGAGAATCATTTCTTTAAAATGCTAATGTGATAGGCCTGATTTCTCTTATAACTACCTTATAAAAATAGGGCACGGATAAAACTTAGTTTGGATTCCTTAAGCTTGTGCAAGCCTAGGCATCATTGAAATCTAAAAATGTTTCTTTTGGGGTAACTTTTCAGTCTACAGCACCTATTACACATATAGATAAAAATCCACAGCTTCCAATTTCTCATTGTTAACATTTTAAAAATAATATTGAGATGATCATAAGCTTCACTGACCTGATTTTACCATGTCTTAAAGTCACTTTCAGTTGTCAAAACTTTTTTAATTACAAAAAGCTACATTTTCCAATAAATGAAATGTCAAACATTTTTTAGATTGCCTGAGGCAGACTTTTTAAAGTGTTGTGAGTTTTTTTTTTTTTTAACTTTCCATTCGTGACTGTTGGGGGGACATTAAAGTCCTTATGTATACTGTCATCACCCCCTCATCTTTTTCAACAGTGCTGTCCTAGATTTAGTCTGGAGAAGACAGGTTTTACCATTCCTCTGTAAGAATGTCACTGAGAAGTCATTCTATTTTTTTCTGAAATAGCTAACTCGATGCTGGGTAGATCCTGTGAAATAAAAAAGAAACTTTGCTTTTCTCTTTGGACTGAATGTCATGCATTTGGAAAGACATTAAGAGATCAAGGGAAAATTAGGAACACATTCATCTGTCAGTTTACTTTGTTTTATGACAAAAATATATTGTAGTTTGTCTAGACTAATCAGTCATCAGTGCAGATTTCTCATTGTAGCACACTCACTAATTAGCTATGCATCTGGAATAGACTACACAAATGCTTCCAGTCTGTTCACCTTTCTCTGTTACTATTTCTGCAATCAAAAGGAGTCTGAATCTCCACCCTTGGAATCAGCCAATCTTCCAATTTTCTTTGCCTGCTAGAAAGCAGTGAAAGAGATACAGTATGATTTCCAGGCCTCAAGAGCCTACTCTTGTTGCTTTTGGAACCTGACATGGTGTAAATAGACATGAGTTAGCCTTCTGGTAGGTAAAAGACATGTGAAGGCATGTGCTAGCTGTCCCAGCCAACTTCAGAGACAGAGGTGAACCCAGATATATTTGTAGAGCCAGGTTCATACCATAAGGCTTGCTATCAGAATGATGAGCTGAGTGTTTGCTATTCTAAGCCACTGAGTTTTGGAGTGTTTGTTCCAAAGCAAAAGCTAACTGACAGAGAAGTGCTTGAGCAAAGCACTCAAAGGTCTCTAGGCTCAGTAAAATAAGGTAATTCAAAGAGAACTGCCACATTCTCTTGAAAATATTTTTAGTAATATATTTACCAACCTCCTTAATCCTGGGCATTTAAGTAGTAGAAAGCCAAAATGAAAATCACACAATTATGTAAAAAGATTCAATGTACATAGCATAGTCTGTGAAATGTTTGTAAACCTTAAAACATTTATCAAAATTAAGAATTAATAATGATTACACAAAATTTAAAATGCAAGTTTGTGTAAGGAAAATAAGTGAATATCAAAGTCTATGAAGGAGTCATCCATACTGAGACGCGTTGATTAACTATGAAAAAGAAACTAATTATTACTTCCATGTTCAAAAACCTATTTAATGTCTAGTTATCACATACTAGTCAAAGTATCATTCTATCTTACAGATAAGTAAAATAAACTTAGAGATGGTAATTTGCCTGAATTTAAGCAGAATAAGACACAGTCATGAAGATACAAAGCCAGGTGTGGTAAAACCTGCTGAGGCAGAGGCTCAGAAGTTAAAGGATATTTTGAGCTACATAGTGAGTCCCCATCAAAAGAAACTAAAACAATGGGATGAGCTAGAAACCTAGTGGAATGGAAACTCCCAGGAATCTATGAGGTAGACCCTAGCTAAGACTCCTAGTAATGGGTTCTATGGAGCCTTTGACCAGGCAAGACTTCCAGTGGAGGGATTAGGACACCAACTGAGCCACAAAACTTTCCACCTATAATTTATCCCGCCCACAAGATTTGCTGGGGTAATGGTGGCACAGATATTGTGAGGGTGGCCAACCAATGGCTGGTCCAGCTTAAGACCAATGCTGCAAGGGGAAGCCCACCCCTAGGATGGTCTGGAGGGCCAGGAACCAGAGGCTGGATGGCCTAGAGACCTAGGATAGAACTGAACATGACTGGAAAAAGTCAATGAAATTATTCCTAATGATATTCTGCTATACTCATAGACATGATCCCAGCATAATCATCATCAGAGAGGCTTCATCCAGGAACTCATGGAAACAGATGCAGTAGACTGACAGCCAAACATTAGGTGGAGCTCAGGAATCCTGTGTTAGGGTGGGAGTAAGGCTTGTCGGAGCCAGAGGGGTCAAGGACACCATGAGAAAACTCACAGAATCTACTAACTAGGCTCATAGGGGCTCACAGAGACTGAACCAACAACCAGGAAGCCTGCATAGGTCTGAACTAGGCCCTCTGCATATATGTTTCGGTTGAATAGCTCTCTCTCCTGCCGCAGGTAGCAAGGGATGGAAGGGAGAGGGCATCTTTCCCTCACCCATGTCACCTTATGGCAGATGGGGTGGTCATTTCTGTGGCTCTCATGCTTTCAGGGCTGGCTCATCTGCATCCCTTACAACAGGGTCAGCTCTAGTGTGCAGCCCAGGCAGGGTACAAGGCCTGCTCTCCTGTGTGCTGCAACCGGTATGGGGCAGGGCTGGTTCTCTCACTCTTGTAATGATGAGTGAAAGTTAGTGAGCTGACCAACCCAGCTACCAACAGGCCCAGAAACAGGGCTATGAGTTTGGCCCAACACAGCATCTACTGACTCTATTAACTGTTAGAGCATGTGAAAGGAACTAACTCATAAATCCAAAACAGCAGAATTTCCATGACACAGTACAACAATGGGATATCCAAGAGGAGCCCATTATCTGTCGTGTAGCAGAAACCAGAGGCAGAGGCAGTGAGCACTTGGAAGATGAATGAACTAAAGGGTAAACTATGTGACTCAATGGGCTACATTACAGCTTCCATGACAAGATTCTTCTTATTTTTGGTGTGTTTGTTTTTTGTTTTGTTTTTGTTTTTCTTTTAAATTTGGTTTTGATTGGGGGCAGTTTGCAAGTGCAAATGCAAGGAGATAGGGAAATAAATGGGACTGGAATACATGATGTGAAATCCACAAAGAATCAATAAAAGCAAAAAAAGGAGAAAAAGGAAAAACAGGAATAATGATAGACACTTGCTCTAACAGAATTGAAGCATGACATAAAGCTAAATCAATTAAAACACCTTTGTTGTAGAATAATATTTTAAGGTGTGTTACATTTGTTTATGCTGTGGAACATTTGTTTAATGACGAAAAGATGTGTTGCACTCTTTTACATTGTATTTGTTTAACTCAGTGAAGCTGTGTTACTTTGCCTGTCTAAAACACCTGATGGTCTAATAAAGAGCTGAATGATCGATAGCAAGGCAGGAGAAAGGATAGGTGGGGCTGGCAGGCAGAGAGACCAAATAGAAGAAATATGGGAGGAGAAGAAGAAAGAGCAAGAAAACAAGGAGAGAAGGATGCTAGGGGCCAGCAACATAGCCACACAGCCAGCCATGGAGTTGAGTGAAAGTAAGATATACAGAAATAGAGAAGGATAAAAGCCCAGAGGTGAAAGGTAGATGGGATAAGTTAAGAAAAGTTGGCAAGAAACAAGCCAAGCTAAGACCAGGCATTTATAATTAGGATTAAGCCTCCCCATGTGATTCATTTGGGAGCTGAGTGGTAGGCCCCTAAGGACCAACAGCCAAAAGAGCAAAAGAGTAAAAAAAAAACCAACCAACTACATTTTTGCATTCCAAAGTGGGGCTAAAGTTAAAAAAAAAGCTAATAATATGCCAATGTGGTGGGTAGCTGTTCCAGCTTTGACCTGGAACTACTACCCCCATTGAGGCTTTGGTAACTGTCATGCCTACAAGGCGGGGCTGGGACAGGAGTCCTTAAGATCCAAGATCCGGATGTGTTGGCTCTCTTAGGTGATAGAAGATATTGTTATGAAAACTAGTAACTCATTGGGTTAAAAATGGAGCTCTTTTGGTTTAGGTAGATGGTTGAATCAGTAACACATTTGCTGCATAAGCATGAGTACCTGAGTTTGGATCCCTGGCACCCTCACAAAAATCCAGGCATCTATAGTCTGAGCTCTGAGAAGGCAGAGACAAAAGGACCCTGGGAGCTTGTTGGCTACCCAGTTTAGCTGAATCAATAAGCTTTGGGTTCAGGAAGAGGTCCTGTTTGAAAAACTAAAATGGAATTCATAAAAACAAAAATCAAAACAAACAACCAATGACCTTTATGAAAAAAATGCCCAAACAACAAAAAGTACACACACACACTCTCACCCAAACACAAAACAAAAAAACAAAAAAACCATGGAGTTTCTTTTGTGTTCACCAACTAACTAGTCCTGACCTGATATTTGTTTGTTTGTTTAGCTATTCATCTGAGATAGGTAGATAGATAGATAGATAGATAGATAGATAGATAGATAGATAGATGGCACATACATTTGTGTGGGTAGGGAGGGATAGGAAAGGTCTGGGAGGAGCTGAGGGAGGGGAAAACATGATCAAAATATATTATATGAAAATATTATATAGTTTATGTCGAACTCTGGTCTGTACATGCACACACACAGCTCTTCTGTACATTAAACAAAAAAATTTCTAGGTGAGTCAAATATTTTAAAAATTACTTACTAGAAACACACACACATAACTCACAATTTCAAAGTGAGGAAAATTATTACATACATTTAAATATTTTCAAATTTAATACTTCTGTATGTTAAAACATACAAACCAAAATCAAGGTAAGTGGCAGGGTTGGAGAATTTTTAAGGAATATATATAAAATATAGAAAAAAGAATCAACATACATACTTTGTATGTGTTTATACATACATGTAATATCTAGTTTCAAATTACAAAAACAATTTAATTGAAGTTGGAAACAGAAAAACTGTAATATGCTGAAGAAAACAAAATATTCAATATAAATATGAAGTATTACCTGTTTAAATAAGGAAAATATATTATATGTTATATAATAGTAAACCTTGAAATATTCATAGTATCTGCTATTAACTAGCAATGGGGCATATTCTTGTATGCAGAAGGATGGATCCTGTTTTCATATCCATTCAGTTAGCCTGTGTCTTTTTATTGGCAATTTGAGTCCATTGATATTAAGAAATGTTCATGACCAGTGATTGTTAATTCCTGTTATTTTGTTGTTGTTGTTTTGTTTTGGTGATAGTGGTGGTTGTGTGTGTGTGCGTGTGTGTGTGTGTGTGTGTGTGTGTGTGTGTGTGTGTGTGTTTCCCTTCTTCGAGTTTTGCTAGTGTGAGATTATCAATTGCCTGTGTTTTCATGGATGTATCTAACCTCCTTGGGTTGGAGTTTACCTTCTAGTACTTTCTGTAGGGCTGCATTTTTTTTATAGATATTGTTTACATCTTTTTTAATGAAATATTTTGTTTTCTCTGTCAAAATTGGGTGTAATTCTGGTAGGTCCTCTATACATTACTTGGCCTTTTTCCTTTGCAGCTCTTAATATTCTTTCTTATTTGTGGGAGACCAGTTCCTACATTTATTTACCCCAGGGACTCTTGAAGAGTGAGGGATAAGAGATTTAGATAGAAATAAAGAGGAGAGAGACAGTTAGAAAAATAGGATAGAGCTGGGAGGTGGTGACACATGACTTTAATCCCAGCAGTTGGGAGGCAGAGGCAGGTAGATCTCTGTGAGTTCAAAGGCCAGCCTGAGCTACAGAGTGAGTTCCAGGAAAGGTGCAAAGCTACACAGAGAAACCTTGTCTCAAAAAAAAGAAAGAAAGAAAGAAAGAAAGAAAGAAAGAAAGAAAGAAAGAAAGAAAAGAAAAGAAAAGAAAGGAAGGAAGGAAGAAGGGAAGGAAGGAAGAAAGACAAGATAGCCTTAGGAGGGCCTGGGTCAAATTCCACCAGCCCCTTCTGTCTCTACTAACAGGCTTTGAAAGGAATGCCAAGGGCTGGAGCAAAAGACCTCCCCAGCACAGCCAAGTGCAATCCATCCCACACCTGGTGACCATGCAGGTGGTCAATCTGTCCCCTAATGCAGCCCTGTTGTATAAAGCAAACTCAGATCTCACTAGGAAACCTTTGTGGGCTCCCACATCTATTCTGTATATATTTAGTGTTTTGATTATTATTTAGCAAGTGGAATTTTTTTTTTGGTCCAGTCTTGGTGTTCTGTAAGCTTCTTTTACCTTTATAGGCATGTCCTTCTTTAGGTTGGGAAAGTTTTCTTCTAAGATTTTGTTGAATATATTTTCTATGTCTTTGAACTGGGATTCTTTTCTTTCTTCCACTTTTATTATTCTTAAGTTTGGCCCTATCATGGTGTCCCAGATTTCCTGGATGTTTTGTATTAGGAATTTTTTGGATTTAACATTTTCTTTGGCTGATGACTCTATTTCCTCTATCATATCTTCGATGCCTGAGATTCTCTCTTCCATTTCTTGTATTCTATAGGTGATGCTTGCATCTGTAGTTCCTGTTTGCTTACCCAGATTTTCCACTGCCAGAATTCCCTCAGTTTGTGTTTACTTTATTGCTTCTATTTCTTCACCTGTGTCATTGTTTTATCTTGGCTTTCTTTAAGGGATTTATTGATTTCTTCCATTTTGTTTATCTTTTCCTCAATTTCTTTAAGGAAATTTTTCATTTCCTCTTTAGGGTCCTCTATCGTCTTCATAAAATTATTTTAAAGGTCATTGTCTTGTGCTTCAGCTGCATTGGAATGTTTGGAGCTTCCTATTGTAGGATCATGCCATATTGCCCTATTTGTTATTGAATGTGTTCTTACACTGGCAGTTTTTTTTTTTTTTGTTTTTGTTTTGTTTTGTTTTTCAAGACAGGGTTTCTCTGTGTAGCTTTGGTCCTTTCCTGAAACTCACTTGGTAGCCCAGGCTGGCCTTGAACTCACAAAGATCTGCCTGCCTCTGCCTCCCCACCTTGCCTCTGCCTCCTGAGTGCTGGGATTACAGGCATGCGCCACCACCGCCCAGCACACTGGCACTTTCTAATCAGGATTTGGGGTGATTATAGGTCTAAGTGTTGATTCTTGTGCTTGTCTTCTTCAGATGGGTGTTTTGTTCCTTTATTATCTGTTTCCTTTATTGTCTTCTGGCCTGAGTGGCCAAGGGTTCTAGTGACTGGCGGGTCTTCAGGTCCGGTAGGGTGTCTCAGCTGAGGTTGGTAGGGGTTTGAGTGCCTAGATCCTGCATATCTTTCTGTTCTGCCATCTGGTATGGGCTGTACATTTGCCTATGGAGTCTATTCTTGCAACTAGTGTGGACTGTGCCTGTGCCTATGGAGTCTGCTGGAGTTTGGGGGAAGGGTTAGCCACAGGGAGGATGATGAGATGGGAGGGCTTGGGGGAACAGAATCCAGTGGGAGGCGGCCATGGTGGTGCAGCCTGGGGGCAAGTCTCTCTCTCACCTGCTGGCCAGCTGGTGGGGTCTGCTCCAGAGCCGTGAAATTCCACCAGAGTTGAAAGCAGAGCCCAGCTGCCTTGCTGATGGAGGGAGAGGGACATGCGATGTGCCCTGGGGCTTAGGGACTGGAGGTTGGGGCAGCTAGGCTGAGAGGCCAGTCACTCACCTGTCCTTCCAACTGGTAGGGTCTGTATCTATGCCTATGGAGTCTGCTGGAATTTCAGGAAAGGGGAGGATGATGAGGTTGGGAGGCAGAGTGGGGATTAGGGGAACAGAATACAGTGGTGGCAGCTGTGGTGGTCCAGCCTACAGGCAGGTCTCTCACCTGCTAGCTGTATAGTAGGGACTCCCAAGTGTTCAAATTCTAATTCAAGAGTAAAGGTATTATTTGAAGAATAGCACCAAAAAACCTTTGTTGAGAGCAAATCAGAAATTACACATTTTACCAGTGCTGCTAATAAAAATTCAGCTATCACAAGTGCAGATTCCCTGTCACCATGAATGATACCTTTTCCTTAGCTAGTGTGTTTTGAAGGCTAGCTGTGCTGCATGAAAGGAAGAGGATTATTTTTTAGTGATTTTTTTCTTGGGAATTGTTTGTAGCATTTAATTTATATCTATATAATACCTGGTGTCTATATTGGACACATATTAGTGTTTTTTGTTTGTTTGTTTGTTTGTTTGTTTACTATCTTCAAAAACCAAATATATACAGTAATACACATAAGCATATATGATAGCATATTGATGCCTTAAGGAGAATTAAAGAGGTGAGAAATCTATACTGATTCCTGGATTTCTAATGGATGACTCTTGGGAATAGGGCATCATATTTCTTTGAACATAACCAAGACTCATTGAAGAATGGGTTCTGGGTTGTAAGGAGAACTTCCTTTTATACTGTTCTGTCTTTGTCCACAAGTTAAAAACATACATAATGCTAAGGGATGATCTTCACTGAAGAACTTCAACAGCTATTGGCATAGTACATATAACGGGGATGGGAAAGTTAGCTTTCAAAGAGAATGTTCAATCTGTGGCATTGGGAAAATAATAACTGAAGCATCTAATTGAAAATTGCAGAACAAGTGTCACACAGTACCTATGATGATGTGGTAGACCATTATTAAACAGCTCTGCTCTCAAGGCCATCCATTCTGAAAACTTAGAGGTTTAAAGATAAGTGCTACCAATCTCTGAACTACCCTAGTTGGTATTTTACAGTGGTGTTAATGGATCAACTGGGATGGATATGGACAGCCCTAAGGGGCAAAAAAAAAAAAAAGCCATCAAGACAACTGAGAAAAATGATCATGTCTCAAAGTGGCACTTGAACCCTGGAGGCTACTTAATAGTTTTCAGTTTCTAGTATCAGGCAAACCTGACGGAAGGAATTGCCTTCCTAGCAGGATTAACCTAAAGTCAGTCTGCTTCTGATAAAGATAAGAAGGCCTGAATTGATGTTGTGGGTTTTGCTTTGGTTTATTTTGTCTTTTACCCTCCCACTAAAAGCTCTAAACACTTGTTTTAGTTTTAATAAGTTAATGGGTCATTTTTCCAGAGAAGGGAAAGGAAAAAGTTTTGTTTGCTTGGAAGGGGTAGGGCAAGGAAACTTGGTGCGCATTTCTGAGGAAAGCCTGGAGATAAAGTGTGAATGAATAGATGCCAGAGAATAGCAGGGATATTGGTGAGATGGGAGCCATCCTGTTCATGTAATGTCTAAATGGTTTAGATCAACCAAGCTTAATTTTTTAACAAAATAATTTCCATCTTCTAAATACATTGGCCAGACTATTATTTATTTTTTCACTGTAACATAATAATTTCTATCTCCCAAATATATTGACCAGACTAGGATATACCTTATTTTGAAATAAGATTATGAGGAATTTCCTGACAATCTAGCAACTACTTAACCAATGTTGATTGCACATTAGTTTTGTCAAGACACTTTTCTACAAATGGGAAATGCACAGACTTCATCCAAAAGGACGATGTGGTTACCATTAGCAAGAGAACAGTTAAAATGGAATGAGCCACATAAGTGTAAGTTGTTGTTTATATTTCAGACAGCAAAAGAAAAATAGCTCCTGAGAATTGGCACACTTAAGAACGTTCCATGGAGGAAGGGACAGGATAGGGACATTTAGGTGCTAGCCATCTAGTAAGAGCATTCATAAATAGATGAAAAGCTAAGAGTTTATCAGGATGAGTAAGAAAAGAAATGTGTCAATGTAAAACAGAGCACAATGCAACAACAAAGAAGATGTACAGATGAGAAGCGGGTGTCTTAAAGAATTCAGAAGAGGAAAGCTGCTGTATGGTGGCATCAAGGTAGAATGGGAAGAAAAGTCTTCAATTGCAAAATCCAATAAAGCTTTGCCTCTGGGTAAACTGTCGATACAGGGAGAGATTTGTTTTTGAAAGACCTTCATATAATTAAGCCGTTCAGTACTTTTTGAAACTGATTTAGTAAGAGGAGTCATTGTAAGTCCCACATAAAACACAAAATGTGTTCCAGTTCTTGTCTTAACTCTGTAGCCCCAGTGTCTGGTCCACTCATTGTAATTGGGGACATGCAAAACAGCTTCTCCCATGGGCCTGTTTATGTCTCCAGTTTAGAAATGTATTGTTAAAAGACTGTCACACATACAAAGTGAAACAAATGTCAAGGAGGATAGAAAGCAGTTATGTGGCGATATACTTAAATAAAAATATCATTGGTGGGAGTTTTCGTTTGGTTGATAGGGATTCTGATATGCATGGGTCTCCTTGGGAAAGAAATAGCACTTGACCAAAATATTAACAGTTAAGCAAATACATTAGTATTTCACTCTTGGTTGTATGAAAACTAAAATTATCACAGATTAAGAATCCATTATAAATTCTAAAAAAAGTGTTCCTTATAAACTGAATCTAATATTCCTACCACCTTATAGATTATATATGATGCTCCTACCACATAAATTATGTTTAACATTTTGAAAATTAATTGTAGATATTTTTAAGTACCTTTTTAAGTACCCATACTTAAAGTATTTATTGCATTTATCACTGTATATTATATGTAATTGTAGAAGATACTGTTTGCTTCAGTCATTTAGGTTTCCTTTTTTAGCAGTTTTCTGTGTAAGTGATTTCATGTAATTAATTAGACCATCTAGCCACAGACAACAGACAAAAGTAGTATTTGTTATTGTGGTTTATGTCAGGGACTGTACTAAACTGGTTAGGTAACACTATGCATTACCCTGAGATTTAAGTATAAAGAGACTGAAGATTGCCGGGAAGTGGTGGTACACGCCTTTCATCCCAGCACTCGGGAGGCAGAGGCAGGCGGATCTCTGAGTTCAAGGCCAGCCTGGGCTACAAAGCGAGTCCCAAGAAAGGCACAAAGCTATGCAGAGAAACCCTGTCTCGAAAAAAGAAAGAAAGAAAGGAAGAAAGAAAGAAAGAAAAAAACTGAAGATGAGAGAAGCAATGATTTCTCTAAGATTATGTAGTGATGATAGAACCACGTTTTAAAATCAGGACTTTGGGTGACAGTATCAGCAGTATTACTCTTTGCTAACAGTCCTCAAAGCAAGGTCTCTGGACAAAAGCGTCAGGAATCCCTATAAATTCTTGGGCGTCATCCGATACTTATGGAGTGAGATGAGCATGGCAGCCAGCAATTCCATCCTTCTAGGTTACTGACAAATGCCGAATTTTGAGATTCACCACTGTCAAGAGCTGGTCTATGGTTAGTATCACTTGGACAGCTGATCAACCCATATTAAATAAGAGCCTCTGGGACTAGGACTTAGGCAGCAATAAAATGCTTTATCATATGGCTAAAATATGCTGCCACTGTTGGAAATGTCCCTTGGCATTTAAATTATCAAATCACCTGCAGTCATAGCTCTAGCCAGAATCAAGACTGTGCAGAGGGCAGCTCTCTGAGCTTCTGCCCCAGATACAGAATTTAGGAACCAGAGGCAGGCAGATCTCTGTGAGTTGGAGGCCAGCCAGGGCTACACAGAGAGACTCTGTCTTCTATGTTTTGTGTATACATGTGTGAGAGGGGTACAGCCAATAAAGATTTTATTTTATCCCTTTTCAGTGGAAAGTTTTTGTACAGATAAGGCTTTTTTTTTCATTCAGTAGATAACTATCAACACCACTATGGAAGATACTGTTAGGGTCGGCGTACAAAACAGAGAGCTTCACTCTGATATCCGGTCACAAATGAAGCTTTACTTTAACACGAGCTCGTGGGACACCAGCGCGAGGAGTAGCTGGTGACCCCAAGTTTGAGGCTCACAGGCCTTTTATGAGGCAGTTCTACCAGGGCAGGGGAGTGGGGTCACCCCGAGTGCAGACACCTGGACACCAGATGTCTCCGAGGTCTTTCTCAGAGTCTGGGTAGGTAAACGAATTCCAAGCTTATCTAGCAAGGGGTTATTTGGCAAGCATTCTTCTTAAGCAATTTATCTTGCAAACACAACCCCAGGGGTTATTTGGCAAGCATCCTGTTAGCAGAGCATGGTGGGCTAACTTTTCTGATATGGGGCATGGGGGCAGAGTGCAGTATTTCCCACTGAATCTGCAATTAGCAGAGCTAGTGGGGGGGCCTTGTTTCCCTTACAATGGCCTTTCATTCCTCCCTTTCTCTTGTGCCAGCCTTTAATCCTAAAGACCACTGCCAGATACCGGCTGGTACCGTTGCCTCAGGACCATCATCTTAACCCCATTTACCTGGGATCATACAAGAGCCGAGATTTGATTGAGGATACATGGTCCAATCATGAGGATAAGAATTAATATAATAAGTGGTCCTGTGAGGGCTGACAATAATGTAGTTGGCAGAGGTCCGGGTGTAAGTCAGGCCATCAGCCCCATAGTGGGTGCTGATTAGAGGTAATTTTTATACAATTTTTTCTTGGCCTGATATAACCTGCCAAGTCTGGGACACTGGTTGATGTGGGCTACTTGCGGTCGCACTGGCGACGAATCTGAAGCTTAAGAGGATTGTCAGTCCGTTCCGCAGTCCAGGAGTCTTCTGGCACTTTGGCTGGCTTGAGGTGGGAGGCATGGATCCAGGCGGCGATCCCGTCCACCTTGACCGCCGTTGGAGTGGTCAGCAGGACTTGGTATGGTCCCTTCCACCGGGGTTCTAAAGTCTGATGCTGGTGTCTGCGGACGTATACGAAGTCCCCCATGTGGAACTGATGGGCAGCGCTGTCCCCGCCGGGTTGGTATGCAGCGGACAGTTGCTTCCACAGTGTATGTTGGACAGATGCTAAGGCTTGCAGCCTGTCAGACAGAGGGGAAAGCATGATTTTTCTTTGTTGGAGGGTTAGGTTCTTAACTGGGGGTGCACACCCAAGGAGCAGTTCAAAGGGGGTAAGACCCATGAAGGAAGGGGTATTTCTAGCTCTAAAGAGGGCATATGGTAGGAGCATCGTCCAATCTCTAGAGCCAGTCTCCATGGTCAATTTGGTTAGGGTCTCCTTAATTGTTCTCCTGTCCTGAGCTCTGGGGTCTATAGATATAATGTAATTTTTAATCAATCCCCAGTATTTTTGTCAGTCCCTGACTTACCTGGGCCATGAACGCTGGTCCATTATCTGACCCAATTACCTGAGGCAGTCCAAATCTTGGGAAGATTTTTTCCAGGATTTTTTTAGCAACTATTGCTGCAGTCTCCTTTTTGGTGGGGTAGGCTTTTACCCATCCTGTAAAGGTATCTATAAACATTAGCAGGTACTTTAGGCCATACTTATCTGGCTTTACCTCGGTGAAGTCTACTTTCCAATGCTGGCCAGGGCGGGTTCCTCGTAGTCTTTTTCCAGGGGCCAGTTTCCCAGGATATGCATTTACCTGCTGGCAGGCCCGGCAAGCAGCTACCATCTTCTCTGCCATTTGTTTCTTCTCAGATGGGGAGAGAGTCTTATCTTCTGTAGTCAGCTGGATCAATTTTTTTGCTGCCCAGATGGGTTAATTTGTGGATCCTTTCCAGAGTGTCTTTCAGAAGTTCCGGGGGTGGAGCCTCTTTAGGGGCTGGATCCTCTGGAGTTGAGTCGTGAATGGCCAGGCTCCTTGGATCCCGGAGGGCAGCCTCCTTTGTCTCTTGATCGGCCTTCCTGTTTCCCGCGGCCATTGGGGAGTCTCCTTTTTGGTGCCCAGGGCAATGTACGATGGCCAGCTCTCGGGGTAACATTACAGCCTCTAATAGGGCCTTAATTTTTTTATTTTTAATTTTTTTTTGGCTGAAGTTAACAGTCCCCTCTCCCTGTATATGGCCCCATGCACATACGTGGTTGCAAATGCATAACGGCTGTCTGTGTAGATGGTAGCAGGTTTACCGGCTGCCATGGTAAGTGCTTGGGTGAGTGCAATCAATTCGGCTTTTTGAGCTGAGGTTCCCTCTGGGAGGCTGCTAGACCAGATGACCTTATTTTTGTCCACTACTGCCTCTCCCGCTCTCCGCTGGCCCTCATTTAGGAAACTGCTGCCATCTGTATACCATATCAGGTCAGGGTTGGCCAGTGGTTGGTCCGTTAAATCTGTCTGGACCCCGGTTTTTTCCACCAGAATGGCACCACAGTCATGAACGGGCACTCCCTCCTCTCCTTGTTCAGCAATTGGGAGGAGGGTGGCCGGGTTTAAGATAGCTGGGGGCCCAAAGGTGATGCAGTCCCGGTCCAGAAGAGTCGTCTGATAATATGTGGCCCGAGCATTGCTAAGCCATCGGTCAGGCGGCTGGCGGACAATGCTCTCCAATGCATGGGGAGCTATAACAGTCAGATGCTGTCCCAAAGTTAATTTGTCCACGTCTCTCATCAAAGTAGCCACTGTTGTCATTGCCCGGAGGCAAGTGAGCCACCCTCTAGCCACTGGGTGGAGTCGTTTGGATAAGAAGGCGATGGGCCTTTTTCAGGGTCCGAGAACTTGCGCTAGTACACCAACCGCCACCCCCTTTTTCTCGTGGAGGTATAGGGTGAAGGGCTTACTCACATCAGGAAGGGTGAGGGCAGGTGCCGACAGGAGTGTCTTCTTCAGCGTCTCGAACACTGTCTGGTGTTTCTCTTGCCAGACAAAGGGTCCCCCCCCCCCAGCCAGAACTGTTGTGGGTTTTAAGGTGACCACAACGGGTGGCTGTTCTACTGCCAGTTCAGGTCCCCCCCCCCCCCCCCCGCATCTCTGCCCAAGCCTCCGGGAACCTGTGGGTCCACTTTTTATTTTTTTATTCCTGTGGGGACCATAGTCAGTTGGGCTGCGGGGATGGTGGTCCCATACAGCCGATATTTTTTTGTTGCTGTGAGTTCTTTCCCCAAGTTGACTGTTTTCTGAGTGGTCCAGGGTCTCTCTCTGCTTTCATTTGTTCCTTGGACCAGTGACTTTCGGGTAGACAGAGGGCCTAGTGGATGCTTGATGGCTGAATAGACTGCCCCCGTGTCCACCTCAAAGTCCATTGGGGTCCCCTCCATTTCAAACATTACCCGGAGTTCGGGGAGGGGTCCGAATCCTGACTTCCTCAGTCGTCAAGGGCCAAGACCGACCGGCCTCGTCTTTTTTGTTTTTTTTTTTTTTTTAATAAACCTTTTTTGTTTTCTTGACTAAATCTCTCAAACTCAGTTCCTGCAAACCATTTAATCTCTGTAATTTGTGTCTTATGTCTGCAGCTGACTGTCCTATAAAGGCCATCGCTACCGCCCCCTTCTGTTCTTCAGACTGTGGATCGAAAGGCGTATACCTTCTGTATGTTTCTATGAACCTTTCAAGGAAGGCAGAGGGGGTTTCGTCAGGCCCTTGGAGAACCTCATCTACCTTAGCCAAATTAGTGGGCCTTCTGGCCGCCGCATGGAGACCCGCCATTAGAGTCTGGCGATAGTGGGACAGATGCAACCTACCTTCCGGAGTATTCAGATTCCACGTTGGGCGCCTCTTCATGAGGGCGTGCCCTTCTCTGGCAGGTGCCCTGTGCAGGCCCGGAAGGGGAGACCCGGTCTGGTCCGGATCCTGCCCCCCCTGGCAGCGGCGGCAGCGGCGATCTGTAAGGCGGTGGGGGGTCTAGGTCAAGAGAAATGGGATCAGCCTGAGACTCTGGCAGGGGTGCAGGTGTCAGGATCAATGGGGGAGGGGAAGATTTAGGCGAATCAGAGGTTTTGGTTAGAAGGAGAGAGGTATAATTAGTAGGTGGTGCAGATGGGCCGACCTGAAATGACCGGACCCATTTAGGCAGGTTTATTATTAAATCTTCCCAGACCCAGATGTAGGCTTGTTGGTCCGGATGCCCATGTGAACCTGGAATGAAGATTTTTTTGTTTGACTGTTCTGATTATATTAAGATCAAAAGTACCATCTACCAGCCACCCGACTCAGAAGGTGGGCCATTCAGACGAACAGAAAGTCTGTCACTTTCCTTTCCTCATCCGAACCGCCAGGTACAACGCGCGGTCCGTCACTGCCGACCAATGAGAGAGGGTTAGGGACAAAGGGGTGGAGGCAGACTTGGCGGCCGACTGTCCCATTCCAAACAAGTAGAAACCGACACAGAAGGACACAAAGATAGAGACATAACATACAAACAAGACAAGCCGGCAAAATGGTAGGGAAAATGAAGCCAAAAGATTGTCTATTGGCCTGGGCCGTCTGAAAAATCTCCTAGACAAAAGGGAATCAGACGGGGCCCCTGTCTCAGGGTCCCCACACTCCAGAGCGTCCTCCAGAGCTGCAGCCTGTGGGTTCAGGACACGTCTGTCCCCCACCGTCCAAGGGTCCTCACGGGCCGCTTGAACAGCTGCTTTCCTGCCGACTCACCATCGTCCTTATCAATCTCGGTGGAACCTCCAGATGTTAGGGTTGGCGTACAAAACAGAGAGCTTCACTCTGATATCGGGTCACAAATGAAGCTTTACTTTAACACGAGCTCGTGGGACACCAGCGCGAGGAGTAGCTGGTGACCCCAAGTTTGAGGCTCACAGGCCTTTTATGAGGCAGTTCTACCAGGGCAGGGGAGTGGGGTCACCCCGAGTGCAGACACCTGGACACCAGATGTCTCCGAGGTCTTTCTCAGAGTCTGGGTAGGTAAACGAATTCCAAGCTTATCTAGCAAGGGGTTATTTGGCAAGCATTCTTCTTAAGCAATTTATCTTGCAAACACAACCCCAGGGGTTATTTGGCAAGCATCCTGTTAGCAGAGCATGGTGGGCTAACTTTTCTGATATGGGGCATGGGGGCAGAGTGCAGTATTTCCCACTGAATCTGCAATTAGCAGAGCTAGTGGGGGGGGGCCTTGTTTCCCTTACAATGGCCTTTCAATACAAAGATAAAATTTAGTAACTAAACTGAAATAGCCCAGCCTCATCTGGATGTTAATGTATCTTTCAAATATCACAGAGAAGTATGGGTTTTGAGTTCTTTTTTATTTTATAATTAATTTAATTTTACATATCAGCCACGGATTCCCCTGTCCTCCCTCCTCCCGACCCCCCTCCCGGCCCTTCCCCCAACGCTCCCCCCCATTCCCACCTCCTCCAAGGCAAGGTCTCCCCTGGGGAGTCAGCCCAGCCTGGTAGATTCAGTTGAGGCAGGTCCAGTCCCTCCTCCCTACACCTAGGCTGAGCAAAGTGTCCCAGCATGGGCCCTAGGTTCCAGGTTTTGAGTTCTTAAGCTCTCTACCTCTCACAATAGTTTTAGGGTTGAGTTCTAATCTAGGCTAAGCCTTTTTTGCTGTACCTTTTAGTCTTTTTTTTTTTTTTAGACCAGTCCACACTTCTTACAGGGCAGTTTTGATTTTTTTTAAAAGACAGTATCTTTTTTAAAAACTTCTGCCTAGTGGAGACCAGATCCTAAACTGTCACTGACTCTTGGGTAGATATCTACATGTAGTCTACAAAGCACATAATCTGTTTACCTGGTGAACTTGGTACTGTAAAAATCGACAGAAGACTGAACTGTTGCTGTAAGGACACTGGCTCCAGTAAACACTAATGCCTGTAACTGCAAGTCCCCTTATTGTTATGGTTCATTTTGACCGGAAAGAAAGGAAAGGGAAGAGCACTAAAGTAGGTTTTCAAATGCAATTTTTGTTATTAATCAGCATAATGATTTACTGTATTAAATGTATTGACAAGTCATAAGAAAATGGAGTGACCCTTTTCATAGTTGGCAGATTTACAAATGAAGACACAGAATTAAATCCGGTTGTAGCTTTACTGCTGTGTCTGCATGATGATTTGAAGATGAGTTTGTCATTACCGCATATGTACAGTACACCTTCCAGGCCATTCAGTTCTTGGAGAATTATTTTCCTGAAGTGCCTTAAGCTGTTTTCTTTCTGCTCTGATTCATATGTCCTTTTGCATCCCTAAGTGTAAACACCAACTGTTTCAAAGGTTAGATGCTTGAGAGATACTTGGAAAACAAGTAGACATAAAAATCACATTTTATAAAATCACTAGGAAGCATTACCACAAATCCAATGTTGATGCTGATTTCAAGTTCGCTGTTTGCTACCAGCTCACCCAGATGTGCCTATTGAACTATTACATTTAATAATACCTGTTTAATTTATTGTTGAAATTTTTTATTACACTTCTCAGACACTATCTCTTGCATTTTAAGTTTAGAACCCAATTACTAAGATTTTAATTGATACAGCATTAAATTTTTAAATGAACTCTTGGAAAAAATTATAACTTTATGTGTTGTGCAGATTAAAGCTCCCCTCCCCATCTAGATACTATTACCTAGCACACACCTTTAATCCCAACACTCACTCAGGAGGCAGAGGCAGGCAGATCACTGTGAGTTTGAGGCCAGCCTGGTCTGCTACACAGAGAAACCCTGTCCTGGAAAAAAAAAAAGTGGAGAAGGTACATCCCAAATAAGATGGTACCTTCAGATGGCTAGTTCTCTCCATTTTACCACAATATAAACTGTTGTGGTGTTGGCCATATAACATATGCATGTTGTTGCTAGGAATTATGTTGCTGTTGTTCAGAAATTTAGTTTCATGTGACAGGAAGTAGAACAACTCAGCTAAATAAAAAAAAATGATAACCAGGTGTAGCAGCACATGCCTGTCACCTCAGCACTTGGGAGGTGGAAGCAAGAGAGTCTCCAAGACTAGAAAGAAAGTTGGAGCCAGTCTGTGCTATGTGATCCCCTCTATCAAAAACAAAGGGGGAAAAAAAGAAAAGAAAAACTACTGCCTTAGATGTTATCACTACTCCAGATTCCCTTGGGATCTCTCTCCCCACCCCCTCCCTGTCTCTCATTCCATCCCCCTCTCTTCCCTCATCTCATGGTTTATCTCCCGCCTGAAGTCCCTCCAGGAGCAAAAGACCTTTGCTCATGAGATAGGAATTGAATTGTGCAATTTATCGACATCTATACAAAGACAGCAAATATTCACAATCCTCAAATTTGAATGTGTACAAATTTCAAACCTGAGGTAAAAGTATTTCACTGGTAATTTAAAAACTCAAAAATGTGAGAATTTCTAGTTCTTACAGTAGTAAGCTTTAAATATACCTACTTAAAACAATTTATCTTTTGATATTAATTTTTAATTAGAATATAATTATGTGATTTCCCCCTTCCCTTTCCTCCTTCTAATCCCTCCCATGTGCTACCACCACCAATTCTACCCTGCACTCCCTTTCAGAAATTATGGTCTCTTTTTCTTTAATTTTTTAATATATGCTTAAATGTATAAATGTAGCATATATAGTTTGTTTAGTACCAAGTGGTCAGACCTAAAATCATATGCATATACAAAATTGATCTTTTAAGTAACCAGAAAACATATAACTTTCTTCCTGTTTATATTTAATCTACCTATTAAGATCATGCTGGGGAGCAGGGGGCACAAGGTATTCAGCTGTATGCACCCAGGTAGCAGCCATATTTAATTTGAAAGACATACTGCCTGAAGTAATGCTCATGAATTATTCTCCCCCAGAAAGCAGCTGGTTTCTTGCAGGGTGGTTTATTGCAGGTCAGGGTTCAGAGAGTTTCTAGATACAGAGGTCACATCTTTGCTCAGAATTGATTGGAATTTAACTTCTTATCTGGCTTTAGTCACTGAGTATAATCCCAGCATGACCCTTGGTCCCTGGAAAACAACTCTGACACTTCTCTATTCTGCCCCCAAGCACGCTGAATTCCACTTGCACTCTTTGAGACTTTTGGGGGTTTAGGAACACTCACTCATTTTCCTAACATGAGACTAATGCTCGGACCTTTGTCAAACTCACTTAAGTTGTGTCTACTTGGACACTTCTCTCAGCCTGTTTGGTAAATGAGAGGCTGCCCTGCTAGGACATCATTCTGTGGGCTACATTTTGAGCTGTGTGGCACAATTCTATCCACCTTTGGTTGCCCCTACACCTATCTGAGGTTTTTATCAGCCCTTTCCATTCCAGATGCCACCATGGAATGCAAATTAGGCGACAGGACCATCTGGGACATTCACTAATCACTAACTACTGGTTTCTTGTTGAAATTCAAGTTCTTCCGGACCCCAGTGGAGTCATCTGTTGGTATGGCACAGGAACGACTTTTTCCACCCTCAGGCATTCTCATCCATTTTGGTGTTTACAGATAAAACTTACTGTCCTTCACTTTAGAAATCATAAAAAGGGGTGAAATGGAAAAGAATGTTCCTTAAAAATTCTAAAGTTCTTTTACAATATAAGGTTGTATGGCAACTAATATTTTCATAATGGATTGTACCTTTATAGTTTGAACTAGTTTTTGAGGAGTGGGGAAACAAAGCAGTCCATAATTGATGGTCCTAAAATTCACATTAATGAAGTTGTGTGCCCCTGATATTCTTCAACAAAATACCATATTTCTGCAGGGCATGATTCCCCTTTGCAGAAAGTTTGCATTAGCTAAAATAACAGTTGATTTTTCTTCCAGGCATCAAAACTAGTTTTAGGCTACATTTTTTTCTTGTGTCTCATGTAATTAATTATTAGATGACTACCTCCAAATCCATTGACCAAACGTTTAATATATTCAGATCACAGACACCACAAATAGTCATTGACCCAGAATTGAAAGGAAGAGGAAAATCTATAGTAGTCAACTTGAAATCAAAAATAAGGTGCCCAGGAAGTATTACAGGAATTCTATATGTCAGGGAATCTTTTCATAATTGTTTCTCTTTTGTGGTTATATATCAGAACATCCCTAAGCATTTGTAAACATGGTATTTTATATTTTAAAACAGTTTTATGCTTATAATCCAATTTTGAAAAATTAGATGAAGCATTTAAATACTCTCAGCAACACATTTTACTGAGTTCCATATGATATTTACATAAATATATGCAGTGTGCACTGAACAAATCAAGTCACTGATCTCCATACACATACCTTTCTCAGTCTTTCCTAACTATGGTAATGCTGTCAGGCAAACATTTTAAAAACTTCCATAGAAGAGAAAGAACATATACTGCTTGTTTTACTGTGTCTGGTTGACTTTCTTTACCATAATGTCCACCATTTCCACACACTTTCCTATAAATAATATTATTTTCTTCTTCTTTGTGACTGAACAGAACTCTTGTGGATTAATACACCATATTCTTTTAACTCATTCATCCACTGGTGGGAACCTAGACTAATTCTATTCTTTTCGCTACTATAAATAGTGCTACAATAAATATGTGTGTGCTCTTAGTATATGTTGATCTCATTTCCTTTGGCTATATGTCCAGAAGCAGTATAACTGAACTGCATGTTTGAGCTAATTTTATTTTGCAGGGACTGTCCATATTATCTCTATAAAGGTAACACTAATTTATAATCTCATTAACAGTGTATAAGAGTACCTTTTTCTCAACAATCACAGAAACATAGATGATATAGAACATATATTTTTATAATAACATTTCTATAGTGTTTTAAAAATGCAAAATGCAGTTATTTATAATACATGTACTGTTTATATAAATACATTTATAGAGTAATATATTAAATATATAATTCTAGAAAATTTCTTAAGCAATATTCCACTTATATGATTCATGGTACTTTTGATATACTTTTAAATTTATTCTTTAATGATTTTATATATACACACATATATATATATATATATATATATATATATACAATGTATCTTGTTCATGCCTGTCTCCAGATCCCAGCATAACTTCCACCATGTTGTCCTCCCAACTTATGTCCTTTTCTTTTTGTTGTTTTTTTTGAATAATCCATTGAGTCCAGTTAGTGCTCCCTGCAACCTACCAGTGCTCACATCACAGAACAAAGTAACTCTCCCTCCTCTGGCAGACATCAACCTCAGCTAGGGGGAGAACCTCTAAAGCCCTTCCCCACTGCCAGGTGGCAGTAGTGCACACCTATAATCCCAGTACTGGGGAGGCAGAGGCAGTTGAATCTCTGTGAGTTCGAGGCCAGCCTGGTCTACAGAGCGAGTTTCAGGACAGCCAAAGCTACACACAGAGAAATCCTATCTGGAAAAACAAACAAAAAAAGCCCCTCTCCACAACATGCAGGGATTTTGACTGGCTTGATCTTGTCCAGGTCTTGTGCAGGCAATCACAGCTGCAGATTCATAATACATTTTTGCATTCTATTTTCACTCAATAGTATCATGAATTACTTGTGGTATAGCTTGGTCATAGAACACTTAGTATGCACAAGGCCCTAGCTTCAATCCTCTGGCTACAAAAACAATGTCATGAATATCTTTTATTACAGTGACTGTATATTTAAATATTTTTAACATATTATACTTTCATCATGATCCTGTACTGTATTGAATCTGGACTGCATTAAATCCTCTCAGAAAATAAGCTGTTTTCTGTATTTCATTGTCATAATCAAAACTGTGAAATAATACTTTATAAATCTCTTTGATCAATTATATGACTATATTCTTTTCTCTTTGTATTTAATTTTTTTTCATTTTACATACCAACCCCAGTTCCCCCTCCCCTCCTTTCTCCTGCCCTCCCCCATCCCCCCATCCCAGCACCTTTTGTCCACTATTCAGGGGAGCCAAGGCCTCCCTTGAAGAGTCAACAAAGTCTGGCATATCAAGTTGAGGTAAGACCAAGTCCCTCCCCCCTGCATCAAGGCTGTGCAAGGTATCCCACCGTGAAGGATCAAGATAGCTGAGTTATAGTGGGATGAGTGGGATGGAGAGGGAGATCCATGAAAGTGATTATATTCTGACAAAATATTCTTGAAATAGAAGATGCTTTGATAAAAAAACACACTTTTACTTTCCAGTCTTGACACATTGATAAGTTGCCCTTCTGATAAAATATATTCCATTATAAGTATTTCTAAGACAATGGTTTCTCTATTTCAGTCTTTATCACCTTTATTAATCTCTGAAATTCTAAACTCACAACTGAGATAGATAGGCAGCTAGAACTGGTTCTCTATAAACAATTCTCTTTAGAGAGCTGTAATTACTTAAATACAAAATTTCTCAACCAACTACCTATTGCTATAAATTGTATGTTGGTGAGTGATAGGAAATATGATGCATTTTCAAAATTGCTGTATATATAGCCTTAAAATTAGTGTCATACATTTTGTTGTAGATATTTTAACCCTGTAGAAACTAAGATGTTTACCTTTGCTCAAACTAGTAACATCCTGGAGTCCAATTGGAATAATAAAAAGGATAGTAATCCAGAACACCTTTTAAAATTAGTTTTATCTAAAAATGTTTTCGTAAAATATATTTTATTCATATTTCCCTTCCTCCAACTCCTTCCATATCCTCCTCACCTTCCTACCCTCCAAACTTTATGCCCATACTTTATGCCCATTCACTTTCTCTCTCCCTCCCTCTTCAAAATAAGCAATAATGAGCAAACTGGGGATGAGGGGGTTAATGGAGGGCAAGGGTTGGGGGATGAAAACATAGGGGAATGGGAGGTTTGAGCTGGAACAGGGACAGAGTGGGAGAGCAAGGAAAGAGATACCATGATAAATGAAGACATCATGGGAATAGGGAGAAACAGAGTGCTAGGGAGGTTCCCAGGAATCCACAAGGATAACCCCACCATAGACTACTGGCAGTGGTCAAGAGGGTGCCTGAGCTGGCCTACTCTGGTGATCAGATGGCTGAATACCCTAACTGTCAAAATAGAGCCTTCATCCAGTGACTGATGGAAGCAGATGCAGAGATCCATGGCTGGGTGCCAGGTTGAGCTCCAGCAGTCTAATCGATGAAAGAGGAAGAATTCTATGAGCAAGGGACATTGAGATCATGATGGGGAATAGTACAGAGAGAACTAGTCAAACAAGTGGAAACACATGAACTGTGGACAAATAGCTGAGGAGCCCCCATGGTACTGGCCCTCTGGATAAGTGAGACAGTTGTTTAGCTTGAACTATTTAGGGGGCTCCCAGGCAGTGTTATCAGGACCTGTCCCTAGTGCATGAACTGGCTTTTTGGAGCCTAGTGCCTATGCTGAGACACTTTGCACAGCCTTGGTGCAGGGAGGAGGGTCTTGGACCTGCCTCAACTGAATGTACCAGGCTCTGCTGACTCCTCATGGGAGACCATGCCTTGGAGGAGGTGGGAATGGGGGTGTGTTGTAGGGGAAGGCTAAAGGGCAGGAGGAGGGAGGACAGGTAATCTGTGATTGGTATGTAAAATGAATAGAAAATATCTCAATAATAATAAAAAATAAATAGAATAATAAAGAATTTTATTTTATAAAAAAAGTTTTGTTTAATTTTTAAGCATTTAATACATAGATACTGTATTTGCATAATTTCTACCCCTTCAACTCCTCCTGTGTCTCCTCTACTTCCTCTCAAATTCATGACCTCTTCTTTATCACTGGCATGTATATATGCATATGTGTATATGTAAATACAACCTGCTGAGTCTAGTAAGTATAACTCATATGTAAATCTGTGTAGGGCTGACTATTTTCAATTGAAAAAGCTACCAGGAGGCTCATTACTAGAGAAGACTGATTCTTGCTTTCCTCACAACCAACCATTAATTTTCTATAACTTTTCATATAGGCCTTCTGGGATGTCCCTTATCCATATGGGTGTGTCAACTGGTGTTGTGATTATGCAAATCTGGTTTAGGTGACCATAATGTTGAGATCACAAGAGGGCAACTCCCCAGTCATCTAAAGCAGGCACTATCTTACAGAAAATGTCTTGGTCCTCTGGCTCTTGCAATCTTTCTGCTCCCTCTTCTATGACATTCTCCAAGCCTTAGATATAGAGGTTGTGTTGTATTCATTGGAGTTGGGTGCCCCACACTTGCTGTTCTCTGCATTTGGCCAGTTGTGGATTTCTGTAATCATATCCATATGCTGCAAAAAGAAGCTTCTTTGACAACAGGTAAGAGTTACACTTTCGTAGGGGTGTAAGGATAAATATTCAGAATGCAGCTAAAAACTATACTTATTTAGGACAGTAGAAGTAGGAGTTTCTCCTCTAAGGTTCATGACCTTACCAGCCCCTGGTAGTTGGACAAGTTTACAACACAAGCCATGAATTCCCTCCTACTTGTTAGAGCTTTAAAGCCAATTAGAGAGCTATTGTTAACCTCAAGATATAAGTTCCACTATTGTACCCTTGGGGATATCTTGCTAGGCTGGTCAATGTTGTGGCTCATAGGTTTTACAGCTAGGTAGGACTACTGATTGCTTTTCTCCCTTGGAAGCTTGCATAACACCTCCCCACACTATAGCAGTTAGTCTCCAAGAGGAGGCTACCAGGTTAATCCCAGCTGAATTACTACAAGTTCTGTGTCTGTAGTATGTGTTCTCTTCAGTGCAGTTCCCTCATGTTCCTTGAAATTGTCAGACTGCCTGGAGAAAAGAGCCTCCTTTTTTTGTTTCTAACTATAGATTATCAGCAATTAAACTCATGTTTCAAATTTTGTTCAATATGGGCCTCACCCTTCCCAATTCTAGTTTGACTAGTACTGTTGGGAGGCAACAAAACAAAATGCTAGCTTGATCAGACTAATGAGGTGCCACATAAAAAGAGATAGAGAAGAGGTCCTCACAGAGGACAGAGGTGTTTATTAAAGTTAACCATCACTAACAAATGTTTCATTGCCTAAGAAATGCCTAAATAAAATAACGAGTTTAGAATATTTCATATATGTCTATTCTTTGAAAATTTCATACATGTATGCAATGTTTCTTGAATTTACCCATGCCTCTATTTCCTCCTCCCATCCACCCCAACATAGCTTCCTCTTAACTTCATGTGCTCCTTTTTTGTAATGCACTGAGTCTAATTCGTGCTGCCTCTGTGTGTGTGTGTGTGTGTGTGTGTGTGTGTGTGTGTGTGTGTGTGTGTGTGCCATATGTGTGTGCATATATGAGTATGGGATCATCACTGGGGCATGAACATAAAATATTTTAAGTAATAATAATGTATAAGCAATATATAACCTTGTGATAGTATACAATGTCACAGGTAAGACCCCTATCAGCACTAATGAATGTCGATTAGAGGATGTTATAAATCTTTACTTTGAATTTGATCAATCAGATTAATTGTGCTCAGGTTTCAGTTGACAACTGGAAAATTTCCTTTATTCCTTGCAATTTTATTAGGTCATCTTAATCAACATTCCTAGCTTGGGCTTCTCCCCATTATTATGCAATTATTTTATGGGTAGTCCCTTATCCAATCCCAGCTGCAGTCACTAGGTTTGTGAATACCAAATCTAAATTCAATGTCTTTTTCTCCTTGACTAATTTTATTCATGAGAATGTTCAGATTTCTGACTTTTTTGTTGATAATTTAATAAAAAGTCAAATTGCAGTGTTAACTTGACTGCTTCTTAAATCTTGATAGCCAAATATGAATAACAACTCTATGATTGCAGTATGTATTCACACTTCCTCAGCTCCCATCCCTGGCACTGTTGTGAAAGTTGCCTCTGGTTATAAAAAAAAAAAAAGCCTGTGATTTTAAGTAATGCAATATAGGGATGTTTATCACCCTATTTCCCTTGCCTTTTATCTTGACTGTTTAAAAGCTCTTTTAGGAAACCTAAAATCGTCTCTTACTTTCATTCCCAGTGTGGAATAGAAGAACCATTATGGTTTTTTTTGTTTTTTTTGTTTTTATCGACTTCAACTGGCAGCCATACCAATAGACAGTTCTGTTATGTAATTATCTTTAGAAATAGATCTTCAGATCAATAGTACTAAAATTCCAACATTACTTGGTAATATGATCTTGTATCCTGATAAGTATTGACTACAAGTGACAGAAACTGCAAACATTAGCTTAACCTAACTCTGTTTATTTTCCTAGTGCAGAAATAGAATCCTAAACAATCTTGTCTTGATGGAGAGGCGTGGTTATGATCCGGGAACGCGGACCTGGCTAACCTTTCCAAGTTGTGTCTAAGACAGTGGCTTGAGCTTCATTTCACCTTTCATTAAGTAAAAACGACCTGGGGATGTTTACTCTCCCTTTTGTAATTACATATCTAAATGGACTACTGGAACATAGCTAAAATGTTCATCTTGCATTCTAGGCATCTCAGACAAAGGAACCTGAGGAAAGTAATGCTTCTTTCAGGCATCAACATATCCCACTAAAGTCTGTAGGCTCTCCTGGTAAAAAGGAATGAGAAAATGGTTATAAATGCATGTGCGTGCTCTTCACATGGACACACACACACACACACACACACACACACACGTGCACACACACTTGACAGAAACTCAAGTCCTATTCAGTTTTTGCAGTCACATCATATTGTAGAGGAATCACATCTGATGTTGTTTCTTAGTGGCCAAGGGACTTCAGACTAAAAGTGTAGGTTATTTGCCTTCATATGCCGAAAACTCTGTGGCTTCCTATTGAAATAGAAGCCCAGAGTCAATGTGGCAGTTATTGGTCATCTGTGTAAGTCAGACTTTTTCAGCAGTATGACAAATGCCAAAAAGAAACAAGTTTAAAAAGAGCAAAGTCATTTTTCACCTCACACTTTTCATAATCAGCTAGTTCCTTTGTTTCTGTGTTGTGAAAAGGTTCAGGAACATAACAGAAGGCCATGGTGGAGCAAGGCTTCCTTCATGGCATACAGGAAGCAGAGAGAGGTATGCATGTATTGGCAGGCTTCTTCTCTCCTTTTATTCCATATGAGCCCCCAATATATTGAATGGTGCCACTCATATTCATCTTACCCCCTTAATCATTTTAGGAATGCAAAAACAGCCATAGGTATATTTTACTTATCTCCTAGGCATCTCTTATGCCAAACAAGTTGACAAGAGTAACTATCACATTACCTTACCCCATTTAGTTACAAGGATACTTAGGGAAAGCAGATTTATCTGATAAGTCACGGATTCAGATAAAAATAATGAGTTATATGACAAAGGAGAAATTGTAGGGCAAATATTGCAGCAACAATATTAGCAATCTTTTCCAAAACTTCAAATTATTCATTAAGAGTTATGTATTCAGCTGAGCATGATGGACACAGTAGCACAAATCTTAAAAGGTCTTATTAATAAAAACAAACCCAGGGCCAGGTATTGGGGTGAATGCTGGAAGATCAGAGAAACAGAACAAGCCACAGCTACCTCACCTTGCCAATTCCTCAGCTGATCCTATTTCCTCAGACTGGAAGCTTCTGTGTCTTCATTCAGAATGAATCTCAGCTGAAATGTTCCTCAAAAGCCTAAAAGCTTAACCAGCTCTAGTTCCTCGTACTCATGCCTTAAATACCTTTCTGCTCTTTGCCATCACTTCCTGGGATTAAAGGCTCTTGTTACCATGCCTGGCTGTTTCCAGTGTGGCCTTGAACTCACAGAGATCCAGGCAGATCTCTGCCTCTGGAATGCTAGGATTAAAGGTGTGTGTGCCACCATTTTCTGGCCTCCACATGTAGTGGTTGTTCTATTCTCTGACCCCAGATAAGTTTATTAGGGTGCACTATATTTTGGGGAACACAATATCACCACAGGACACTCCTGTAATACCACCAGGAATTCCAGGCAGGAATATAAAATATTCAGAGTCAGCCTGGGCCATATAGTAAAAACACTGTAGATCATTTTATGTAACAGACTATAAATTCATTCAAGAACCTATTTTAAGAACCTTTTAATTAACCTTTATCTCATCTCCATAGCAAAGTGAGTTATGTAATTTAGACTCATATCAAAATGCACCCTTTATAGGTTAGTGCTCAAACATGCAAATCTACTTTTAATCAATAACATGAAAAGATCCTATATTCAATGCAGAAATCACTGACCTCTTTTAAGGAAAATAACTAACCCATGGTCTCTATATAAGCTAAACAGGACTGTTGATTGTCAAGTAACAGAAGCTCAACTCAAAATAGCAGGAGCCTTTTCTGGTTGACACAGATGATTGAGAAGCCCCCAATAGATAGTCTTATGTGATCAATTGCCTGCCATCTGTCTCCTTGGTTGCTCGGTGTCTTTTCCATGATATATGTTCACTAGTGAACAGCAACCTGTGATATAAAAGTTTTCAATCTGTGTGTCCATTTAGAATTTTTTTATTTTATCTATCTGTTATGTTTATGGGTCCTTTGCCTTCATGTACGTCTGTGCATCACATGGATGATACAGCGTGCATGGAGGTCAAAAGAATGCATCATATACCCCTCAAACAGTTACAGAGGGCAGTTAGTTAGCCAACATGTGGAGAGTGGAAATCAAACCCTGGTCATGTGGAAAAGCAAACGGCACTCTTAACTGCTGAACCATCTCTCTAACTCCTCTGTGCCCATTTTTATAGGTCCATCCTCATGTCACTACCCCAGATTTCCTTGACCGCAAATATTTCATTTTGTTTGCCTGTCTAGCTTCTTGAACAGCCAGTCAACTTGTTCTCCACCACCCATAACTCTCGATATGCTTTCATATTCTGCTCCTTTCCTTCTATAAAAAGTTCAGAGCACTGGGCGGTGGTGGCACACACCTTTGATTCCAGCACACAGGAGGCAGAGCTAGGTGGATCTCCGTGAATTCAAGGCCAGCCTGGTCTACAGAGCGAGATCCAAGACAGACACCAAAACTACATAGAGAAACCCTGTCTCAAAAAAAAAAAAATTAAAAGTTCAGAGCAGGTGTTCTCCGTAAACACTGTCTACTGACATTTTCCTCCATCTCTGTCTTTAATGACACTTCAAGCATGGTGATGAGTAACCACTGCCCATTTTCAACTTGCAGGTATATATTCAGTTGAACTATATTTAAGATAGACTCAGATATTTTTCTCCTTCTTTAGGTGGTTCATTGAAGAGGAGCCACATAATGCCATAGATGTGAGCTGAGGAAAGTGTCCTGGTACATAGTATCTAATTTGGTGCCTGATTTATTTGCTCATGTAGCTTATTCATACTCTCTGGGCCTATTTGGGCTTGATTCTGGATGTATAATTTCCATCTTTTAATATATTGTTGCTGAGTCTGCCTAAGACTGTAGCTTTATGAGTCTAACAGGATCCAACCCCTATTAGCAGTTCCTAGTGTCTTTGTGGCCAATGATCAACTTCTGCATCCTAACCAGTGCTGAGTAGCCTACTGCAGAATGACAGAGACCTATTATAATCCTTCCACTAGGAGTTACATAAATTCCATACATTTTCGACACCCCATCTCTAAGTCCTCTGTATCAGTAAGACTGCACTGTAGCCTGGACCTGCTGCAGACTTACGTGTTGTTCTATACCCATTTAAAGTTGGCTGCATTTGTACCACTCAATAACTTCCCAGAACAGTATTCCTAAACATGTAATATATTGCTTCAAAGACATAAAGGAGTCATGGGTATTGTGGCTTCCATTCTTGATGGGAAGTATATTAGATTCACCAATTATATTTTACTTTATAAAGGATGTGTTGTCATATCCTGAACTCTGGATCCTTAATTGTTCTACTGACATATAAGTTTCCTATTAGCCACCTCTCTTTCTGTCTCATCCTTTCAGATCAGGTGGGTCCATAAAACCAATAGAAACATGTTAACTAAATTTTGGCCCTCATACATCTATACTGACACAGGAGGCCATGATAATTTTCTGAAGCTCTGGAGTTCAATGACAACTCAGGTATTTATCTAAGAGTCCTCCCATTGTCCTCATTTTGCCCTTTCCCCACTTAACCACCACTTACGATTACGTCTAGCCCTTTTGATACTGTACTTACTATAGTATTTCAGGATATATTCTCCTTGAGTTGTGGAGACCATTCAATGGGGTCTAGTTCCAAAATGCAGCTTGAATTTTGTAATGTGCAATGAGTCTGTGCTTTCAACTAGAGTGATACTAAGTTCTCTATGTCTACACTTCTGTTTCTTTTTGATTAAGCAGTATCCTGGTTGGATACCCATTGGTTTTACCCCTAGAGAGCTGTAGCTTTCAACCATCATCACAATTTGCTGCTGGTTAAGATTCATTGGCAGCCACTCCAATGATTTCTAGTCATAATGATAATTGCACCCCCATGGTTTCTGCTGATTAAGCACTACCACCTGTCCGGTTCTGAGTCCCATCATCCCTGCTGCTATGAACAAACCAAGCTTTGCAGCCTCCCCATTACAACCCAGGCCAGCATGCATCCAAGAGCCACAACAAAATGCCTTAGGAATGATGATGGCCATCTCAACAGTGCCTTTTCTGACAGCTGTGATGAATAATGTGTCTTCTGGGCTTTTCCATGGGGCAAAATTAACTGGAGACACCTTTAGCCTTACATAATAAATGCATTGCTGTCTGTATATTTTTCTCACCTTCCTCATTCCTTACTTTATCATTTGTTATAGCTATTTAGTTATCTCTGCTTAGTGTATCTTGAGCTACCCCTTTCTTTGCACATTTAGGAATCACCAAGCAGTGAGTTTGCCCCATCCCCCAAAGTCTTTGCCAAGGTGTCCCAGTACGGTGATGTGAAGTCACTAAATTGTCCTTATCAATAAATCTCCTTATTGGCCTAATTGATCCATCACCCTAAGAATTTAGCTCACTGTTACCCCATGGATCTTGTAAGCTCGGGGTTAATGGGTTTCACAGCTCCCCTGGGATATGCCCCTCTCCCATTAGACCCAGAATATCCTCATCTGAGTGACATTAGTATAAATTCTTTCTGTTAACATATATCAGTTGTGCAAAGTACTACATAAGCTCTTAATGGTGGGGAGTAGGCAAACTGCAGATTCTTTGTACATAGGAGCTCAGAAAGCCAGGCTTCAGCATCTCATGTGTCCCGGGCTCATCTTTCAAAGTCCAAGATTTTCCCAGAACTCTAACCTTGGTAGAACACAGTGACTCATCTTTGAAGGACAGTGAATATGACAATTGAATTAGGAGTTTTGTTCTCAGAGTTTTCCCACTGAAGAAGGTAAGTGCCATTTTGTAAACTACCAAAGAGGCCTCTGGCCTTCACATTTGCTTTTCAATTGTTCATTAACTACTCCTAGTTTTCATTATCTCTCTAGAGTGTCTTTGAAACATAGTGCAGCCAAGCGATTCCACTGTTCTTCTGTGCATTGTGCTTATTCCAGCAAAGCCTTTCAGGTCAGAACATCCCCCCTCCAGCAGAACTTTCCACTGAACCTCCACCAGTGGAAGTTTTAGCCAAGACACTAGATCATTAGACCATGGACCCTTCCACAACCCAGGATGGGGTCCTCTTTTCCAGTTACGTAGTGGTTAACATAATCACAGTTCTTTCTCTTTCCTCTTGATTCCTCAGACCACTTTCATTATCATTATATTAGTTTAGATCTCCTGGGAAGCAAATGGTGAGACAGAATAGGTAGTTCAGAACATTGAGGGGTTTAGCACCTGTGAGAAAGGACAGGGAGGAAAAATCAACAGAGAAGGCCTTCAAATAGTGATGCACACCCAGTGGCTCTAAAAGGAAAGCGCAAGGGAAGAAGTAGAATTGGGCAGAGAGCTCCTTCAGACTGCAACACAGCTCTGACAACGTCAGCTAACCCAATGGGCAAAGGTTGTCTACTGCCTAACTCACACTAGGCAGAAATTGCCTTGAAAGAAGAGGGCTTCACAGTTACAATTACACACTGAGGCAGACCCTAAGGACATTGCAGTTGGAGTTTATCAGCTAACTGTTATCTGCAGCTGGTAAGGAAGTTATTTCTGGAAGGAGGATGCAAGTGGCGTTGTTGTCCTGTTTACCACAGCAGGCAAAAACGACAGCTGTCCATCTTTTTCGTCAGTGATATGAATGAATACCTTTTATAGTAGTTGTCATAGGTTCCCGTTATTCTGGCCTGGCTCTTTTTTTAAAGTAAACTGCCTCACCTCTAACCTGCACTGAAAGAAAACAAGATAAAAACTATAATTGCCACTACTCTCCTAAGCACCTGTGATCTTTAGATACTAAACAAAAGGCCAACGTAAATCACATCTAGCTTTTCTACTATTAATTGTCCAGGGTAGCTTCAGGGACATGCCATCACACACTATTGGCAAAGCTGAATAGCACAAAGGCTGTGACATTCCATGAAAATTATGAAACTCAGGTGGGGATTCCCTCTTACCTTTTTACCCCATTGCTTCATTTGAGGTCCAGATTTGGTGAGCCTTTGGCTGAAACGTGTTCCTGTATTTATCTCTGGATTTTTTCTCCTTTTGACTCCTGATTACATTTTCTGCCCCTTTTTCACCTGATTTTCCTTCTAGACTTCACATCCTCTAAGTAAAATAATCAGGATGCAGTCCATTTTTTGACACCCCCCCCAACCCAATACCCCCAGGTCTCTAGGACTAGTCATGGATATCAATTGTACTTAACTCCATCTACTACCAGTCCAGGCATTATTTCTACTTTGTCTCCATTTGTTGAGGAGATACTGCTGCTGCTGCTGATAATAATAATAATAATAATAATAATAATAATAATAATGTCAAGGAATAACCTTTGTCTCATATTCACAGAGTATCAGAGAATTAAGATAATTGTTGGAAAGCTAATGTATGGCATAGGAAGGTGTCTTGTCTGAGGTTAATATACATTGTCTAAAACATAGGGATAAGGGGGACGGTGAGCTCTAGGTTTTCCAGTACTTTGCTGTAATGATGACAGGATCACCCAAGCATCATTTAATTATCTAAAGGGTTAGAATAGTATGCAACTGTACTATAAACTATTAACTACGGGCTCAAACTCTGCATTTGTATGGTAGTTTTACTGTCCGGTAAAAACTATAACCCAAAGTAATTTATAGTTTCAGTGCCCTTTGGACATTAGCCAGTTTTGTTTCTTATACTGTAAGCTCATTTGAAGTACCATTCTAGGAGTATTATAAATACACTCCTGCTCAAAATTTAAACCACCTTTTCCAGATTGTTAAAATTGTATTTTGTGGGAATTTCAGACATGAATATAAAGCACTTTGATCGTATTTATGACTTCCATCTCTGACTCCAACTCCTCCCTGCCCCCATACAAAATTCATGTCCTCTTCTTCATATATGTATGTATACATATATAACCTACTGAATCCAGTTGGTGTTGCCCATATGCACAAGATTATAAAGCTTACCACTGGGACATGGGCAATCTATCACAGAGCTCGTCACAATAGAAACCAAGTCTTTCTCTCTCAGCAGCTGCCAAGTGCCTGTAACTCTTCAACTCGGGTTTGAGGCCTTATGAGCCCTTCCCCCATCCATGTTGGAATGTTGACTGGTGTAGTCTTGTACAGATCTTGTGCAGGCAACCATATTGTTCTGAGTTCATGGGTACAACATCACTTTTATAGCAGAACACACTCTCTCGGAGCAGTCTTCTTCCCCTGCCGTCTTGTTCTTACAGTCTTTCTGTTCCCTCTTCTTAGATGTTTCCTGAAACTTGAATGGAGAAATCGTGTTATGGATATCCCATTTGAGGACTGGAACTCCATGGTCATTTGTTCTCTGCACTTTGACCAGTTGTAGTTCTCTGCTACTTGGGGGAAAGAGTTTCTCTGATGCAGAGTGAGAGATGCACTCATCTATGGGTATAAGGAAGCCTTTTTCTTGACAGCTAGTTCTTTTAGAGTCAAAAAGTGATGTGCAGTGGATCTCCCTGGGAAGGGGAAAGAGAAGAGATCTCCTGGGTGGATGGGAGGGGTTGAGTGATGATGAGAACTTGAGGGATCAGGTTGAGGGGTGGATGGAGGGGGAGAGTACTGAAAGAGATGACTGGAAAGGGGGCATTTGAGGATAAGGTAGAAACCTGATGCAAGGGAATCTCCCATGAATCTACAAGGATGACCCCAGCTAAGAATCTTAGCAATAGGGGATACATAGCCTGAACTAGCCATCTCCTGTGATCAGAATGGTGACCACCCCAATTGTCATCAGAGTCTTCATCCAGTAACTGATGGAAACAGATGCAGAGATCCACAGCCAACCATTAGGATGAGTTCAGGAAATCCTACTGAAGAGAGGGAGGAAAGATTGTATGAGCCAGAGGGGTCAAGAACATCACAGAAAACTCACAGAATTAAGCAACCTGGGCTCATAGGAATGCACAGAGTCTGAACCAACAACAAGGGAACTTGCATGGGACTGACCTAGACCCTCTACATACATGTGACAGTTGTGCAGCTTGGTCTATTTGTGGGGCTCCTAGCAGTCTAATCAGGCCTGTCCCTAACACTTTGGCTAGCTCTTGGGAACCAATGCCTCCTACTAGTTCACCTTGCCCAGCCTTAATACAAGGGGAGGTGCATAGTCTTATTGCAACCTGATATGTCATGCTTTACTGATACCCATGGGAGGCCTGCCCCTTTCTGAACAGAAACAGAGAAGGAGTGGATAGGTGTGGAGGTAAAGGGGAGGGGAGAGAAGGGGTGGAGAGGAGAGGAGGGAAGGAAAACTGCTGTCAAAATGTAAAATAAATAAATAAATTGAATTTTTTAAAAACGATTTTATTTTTTAATAAATATTTTTATTTTATAATTAATTTAATTTTATATATCAGCCACAGATTCCCCTGTCCTCCCTCCTCCCGCCCCCCACTCCCAGCCCTTCCCCCAACCCACCCCCCCATTCCCACCTCCTCCAAGGCAAGGTCTTCTGTGGGGATTCAGCCTAGCCTGGCAGATTCAGTTGAGGCAGGTCCAGTCCCCTCCTCCCTGTATGCAGTGTCTCAGCATAGGCACTAGGTTCCAAACAGCCAGCTCATGCACCAAGGACAGGTCTCGGTCCCACTGTGTAGGGGCCTCCTAAACAGTTCAAGCTAATCAACTGTCTCACTTATCCAGAGGGCCTGATCCAGTTCCATAGGGACTCTTCAGCTATTGGTTCACAGTTTATGTGTTTCTGCTAGTTTGGCTATTTGTCCCTGTGATTTTTCCAATCATGGTCTCAATATCTCTTGCTCATATAATCCCTCCTCTGTCTTGCCAATTGGACTCCTGGAGCTCCACCTGGGGCTTGACCATGGATTTCTGCATCCACTTCCATCAGACACAGGATGAGAGTTCTATCATGACAGCCAGGGTGTTTGGCCATCTGATCACCAGAGTAGGTCAGCTCAGGCATCCTCTCGACCATTGCCAGTCGTCTATAGTGGAGGTATCTTTGTGGATTTCTGGGGACCTCTCTAGAACTCTGCTTCTTCCTATTCCCATGGGGTCTTCATTTATCATGGTCTCTCTTTTCTTGTTCTCCCACTCAAGTACTATGCAGGCTTCCAGGGGAGAAAAATTATCAAAGGCTCTGTACCACTGTAAATCTTGCTAGTTACAAAATAACAACTGGCCTGACAAGATAGTCCAACAATGTACTAATAACTTGGTATAAATAACAGCTGTCTGATTGGACTTAAGACCTGCTCAGTAGGAGGGAACTCATGCTTAGTACTGTAAACCTAGCCAAGAACCCATGGCTGGAGACCATAGAGGAGAACCTATACCTACCATTCTGCTAAACTGATATATTTTCATATTGAACTATCTTCATATTATTGATATTTCTCATTCATGAATTGAATGAGAAATTTGATGTGTGTTTATTCTATATTGGTATGAGAATCCTGTTTTTTTAAGTTTGAAAATATTTACCAATATAATGTTTGTCTTGGCCTTTTCCTGTTCTAGATTACATTTCAAAATGGGAATGCCAAAATATGGAACAGGAAAGGAGATATGCATGTCTGCAGGTGTTTTTCTCTGAAGTGGGAGAGAAGTCATTTTCTGCAACTCTCCTCTTAGGCCGTGTTTTAGAAAAAAAAAATTCCCTCATAGAGATTTCTGGCAAAAGTGTGGCTACTTGGGTATACACATTGATCATGAAATATGCCTAGAAACATTTCCCCTGGATTTTGAAATAATGAAACAAAGCCTGAATGTTTATACATAGGTTTAATTCTTTACAAAGAACTTTTTTGCTTTAGGAAGATGTTAGGGTACATAAAGTCAATTTACTCTTCTGACTGACTAATTAGTTTATATAAGAAATTCATCTTAGACGTGGTAGTATGCATATGCAAAATTCATATTTCTTCAACTCTTGATAATTCTCATTATCTGACAAGGTTCTGGAATTTATTCTATTCTTAGCATATGCATGCTAGGTAAGAGATTCAACTTATGGCTACATTCTTGTTGCCTAGCTCTTGCCTACTGCTCTAACACAAAACTATATCCTCAACCCTGAAACCGTATTTTTAATACCCAGTTAAGCTAAAGAACAAACCCCCATGTGCCAACAAAGAAATAAAAGCCAGATTTTGGACTACTGGACACAGATACACACCTCCAGGGCTGAGCTAGTGCCACAAAACCATCCCTGTGATCCAAGATGAAGAATCAAATCAAGTCCAAAAACAAGACATAGTTTCTTTAAAGAAAGGTAACCACTAGGAAGGGGATTCCTGTCTTTTGTTAAAAAGTGAAAATAGAATTATAAAATTAGGTTACCACATTGAACCATCAATATAAATAGAACTACCTACCTATAATAAACTGGAACTCCTAGGTCTGATCTTTCCCTAGGGATGGGAAAAATGTTTCTAGCACATTGGAATATGAGCATTCGTTAGTGAGAAACTTACTTAAAACTGATCTTAACCCTGAAATGTACAAGGCCAAATCAGAAGAAAATGTTAAACTACCTACTTTTAAAATCTACTTGATCTAGGGTATATGGAAGAATCTTATGAAAGATAATGTTCACTGAAGATGAGCTTACAGAATAATAAAGCTAACATACAGGGGCATTCTGTGCCCTGTATGTTTGATGCTATTAATGAAATTAACTATTGCTAAGAACAACAGTGCAATCAAACAGGTATATAAGGAACCATCATTTCTCTTTTCTTGCTCTTTCCTTTCTTCTTTTTGAGCTAATTAAAAAAGTATTTCCACCTTAAGTTTTATTTATTTTTTATTGTTTGAGAAATTCATACATGCATGATATGTTTTGATCAAACCCATCTCCTCCTCTCCCCACCATGACCTTTCCTTCACAATCTCGTGTGTTCATTTGTCTAACCCACTGAGTCTACTAAGTGCTACTTATATGTGCATGAGCTTAGGCCCATCTACATGGCCTCTCAGGGACCACATCCCTGAAGAAAACTGACTATCAGCTGGCAACCATTAGTTGCCAATATCTCCTCAGCTATGGGTGGAACTTCATGAGCCCCTCGCCTCTCCACACTGGGATTTTTGTCTTGATTGGTCCGCTGCAAGTCTTATGTGCAGTCACAGGCACTGTGAGTGGATATGTGCAATTGTCTTATCATATCTAGATGATAGTTTCACTGCAGTTGTCCACTACCTCTAGCTCTTCCAGTCATTTCTCCACTTCTGTAGCAACAATTCCTGAACTTTGAGGATAGAAATGTCCCATTTAGGGTTAAGCATTTCCTAGTCTTTTATTCTCTACAAATCACCATCTGCTACAAAAACAAGTTTCTTTGATGAAGGTTGAGTGATGTGCCTATCTGTGTGTATAAAGATAAGAATTTAGCTGGGCATGGTAGCACAAGCCTTTAATCCCAGCACTCATAAGGCAGAGGCAGGCAGATTTCAGTGATTTCAGGACCAAACTGGTCTACAAAGTGAGTTGCAGGACAGTCAGGACTGTTTCACAGAGAAACCCTGTCTCAACCTCCCCACATGTACACAAAGAATTGAGAGAGTGGTTAATTACTATGTTTATTTAGCAGAATATAGTATTAGGAGCTCTCCTATGGCCTAGCTATCCACAGGTTTTTGTACTAGTTAAGAGTATCACTCATGAGATCTGTCTTGTGGAGCAGGCTTTAAATTGGTTATTCCCATAACAATCATGCCATTATTACATCTGTGGAGGTATCTTGCCAGGCCAGCTTGCAGAGTTCACAGTTGGGTGAGACTGTTGATTACTTTTCTTCCCCAGTATCATTCACAGAACCTTCCAGTACTATGAGAACTAGCCAGTAGTGTTGAAGCTTTCAGATGAATACCAGCTTGATTTCTTCAGGTTCTATGACTTGGGTGTGTACCTTTAGTAATAGAGCCTCACCATCCTGTTCTGGAGGGTAATCAAGAATAATGAAAATGTTCTGTAATGTTGGGAGGTCTATGGGACCCCACTGCCAACTACTCAAAAACAGGTAACCATTGTTTGGCACAGGGCTTTTTAGTTGATAGCCTATAGTGTCTGTGGGAGATATGGTCCCCTTATATAGAGTAACTTCCTTTAAAGGCTTTTCATATAAATGCTTATATAAATGTTTCAGGAAGCTTCCACAGTAGTAGGTTTCCATATGGCATATTCAGAGGTCTTTACTCTGACCCATACTCCCTATTTTACCCTGTCCTTCCATCCCTACCCAATTTCAACTCTCTGGTTCCATTGTTTCACTTTTCCCCTTTGTACAGACATGACTATGTAAGCACTGCATGACACAAGCCACTTGTACTGACAGAAATGACTAACAGTGTGATGGGGTGTGGGGGTTAGAGATTCCATTCAGTTTTATCAAGTCATACATATATAATAAAATCCCAATAGAAATTTTGGTCATAAAGGTCAGAAAATAGTCTTGAGTTGACAATTGGCACACAATTTTATTGACAATACTCTGGGTTTACTTTTTGACATCAATGTATGCTGACAACTATGGGAGCTTCATGTTTGAAAGTAGTTTGAACATTCTCAAACTGCCTTATTTGGTTGATTATATGAGGCTGAGTATGATCAATTTCAGTGATTTCTGTGTATGAGGATATGTGTTTGGTGAATGTGATACAAGTTTAATTGTCATGAACTGAAGCCGTACAAACTCTCTGCTTATCATCCTGCCCACACATTAGTAAGTGAGAAAAGGTACAATATTTAGCCACCCATTATATGGATACTTAGGGCTTATCACCATGGGGCAGCTCTGGAGGAAAAGCATAAAACAAATATTTCAGAATTATCCCACAAAGGGTATGAGGTTATAGGATTTTAGTAAAGCCATATAATTTCTAATGGGGAGTATAATTATAATAAGATTTTTATAAGGCTGATCTCATATTTTATTGTTGGCACTTCTGACCTCTGCATCAGACAGAATTATTGTTGGTGGTGGGGAGATGGCAGCATCTTAAGATTCGTAGATGAAGGTATAGGACAGTGGAGAGAACACACTGAAATGATGAAACTTAATGGTCACAAGATATGGTACTGCGAGTGTCTGCTACATAAACACTATTAACTGCGCCTCTGCCCTTTCACTCTCTTTGCCTATGCAGGGATAGAGTGTGTTTAGGGACTGGAAATCTGTCTCAGGAACACATTTTTATATTTCATTTTCCCTCTTGACTCTTCTCTTTGCTAGTCCTGGTGAGCCTTTGCATACCTTTAGTCAGCACTGATTGGTCTGTTCTTCTAGATCTTTCTCTGTCTAGGATGAAACCTTCATGGCTTTGGTTTTGATATCCAAACACCTACTGAAAAAAGAAAATATTTTCTCTCATAAACAACATTTCTGCAAAAGGCTTCAGAAGCCTTTTTGTAGCACAGAATTATTCTCATCTGTATTTCTGTTCATTTTAGTAAGGAAAGAGCTGTAGGGTAAAAAGAGGTTACTACTAATGAAAGCACACTGATTTGTATTGCAAAATATTGTCCTGATGTTTTATATATTCAAGCACTGTGTTTCACAAATCAATTTTGATTCTGTTTTGAGTCTCCATAACTACTGCAGAGATCCTTTCAATCATTACTGCAAAAACCCCCTTCTTACTGTTATGGAACCCAAGGGTGGTTTGGTGAAAAATCTTGAACTTGTAGTTGATACTAAAGTAGAACGAACCTTGGGAAGATTTGCTAATCTGGAAGTCTGTGCCCTTAGCCTCACTGTTTGAGTAACTGTGTGTAACCCCTCACCTTCAGTTATTCATGGATGATTGGTCTGTTGTTAAAATATGAACTTTCTTTGACATATGACAATTCTTTGCTTTCATCTTCTGCTTGGGTCACAGAATTCAGAGGTGAAACTATTCATAACTGGTGTTTATCCTTCCTATATATACTTTGTGCTGACTCCCTTGAATATTTCTGTGTCCTTTAGACTCTGCCAAATACCCACCCTCTCTCTCCTTATCATCAAAAATTATTCATAGAATATGCATATTCAGTAGCACAGTTCACAATAGCCTCAAAATGGAAACAATCCAAATGTCCATCAAAAATAGAATAGATAAATTGTGGTATAGTTATACAATGGGATATTATACAGCAACATGAACGAACAAACTAAATGACACCAACGCCACAGATGAATTTTATAAACATGATGTTAAATGAAAGAAACTAGAAATAAGAGTATTAATTGTATGGTTTCATACAAGCCAAACTAATCTGAAGTATTCTAAGTCAGGATAATGGTTATTCAAAAGAACAACACATATAAGGAAGCCTCTGAGATTCCAGAAACATTCTTTTTCTTGATATGGAGAAAGTTAATAGAGCTGTAAATGTAGGATTTGTGATTTTTTTGTACTTGTGTTATACTCAAACAAATATACATAATCATAGTGCCCCTCTACCCTTTTGCCTTTAAGGAGACTTGTTTTTAGTTTAGTTTAGTTTAGAAAAATTTTCAGAATGAGAGCTATCACGTATGAGTCCTGCCTAAGGTGATCAACATGTCCAGGCTTGCCAGGGAATTTCCTGTTATCACTAAGAGTTCCATGTGTTAAGAGCTATTCCCACACTTAAAATACTAAGCAAAGTAGAATAGTTGGTGTTGTGGTTTGAATATGCTCCTCAGAGTTCTTGTGTTAGAAATTTACTCACCAGTTTTCTATATTGACAGTATATGGAAGTGGGCCTTCAGGAGGTTACTAGGGTTAGAAGTCATAAGAGGTGGGTCCCTATTACTGGATGAGTGGCCTTATAAGAAGAGGAACAGAGGCTTGAGCTTACCCAGTCTCTTTCACCATGTGATACAATCTCCAATGCTATAACACAGCCAAAAGACCCTCACCAAATGGCTGATCTTGATATTTGATTGCTCAAATGCCAGAACTATGGAAAACAAGCTTCTTCTTATTGTGAATTGTCCAGTTTGTGGTATTTTATGATAACAGCAAAAAGATGGAGTAAAACAGTTAGTTAGTCACCTTAGTTGTTTCCACAAGTAAACTGTAAGTCTCCTCTGGGAAGGTATGCAAAACAACCTGAAATGGGAATGGAAAAAAATGGAATGGAAGAATATACACGATGATCTCAATATTAACTATTTGTAGTTTACTCATCACAAGCAGCAAAAGCTCACTCTGGGAAATTAGAGGCTTAGTGTATCACTTTGAAGAGTCAGAATCCACATTAATGTAAAAGCTTGAGTCACGTGCACACACACACCTACACACATACAGCCATCGTGTGAAGCTAGATCCAGAGGGAGATTTGAGTCAGAAAGTTTACTTTTAAAAAGGTCAAGTTATTCTCCCTGAAGTTCTTACAGACAAGTGATTTTAGAGATATAGTTCCCTTGAGCTCTAAAGGAAATGCTGTTATAATACAAATAAACCTTCATGCAACTGAGCTGTGACATTTGATACCAGAGAGAATATGACTGAAAATATATAACACAGTTCTGGCTTTTCTCAAATGAAAAGGGAATTGTCAGAGGCAACTATAACTTGCAAAGACAAAACCCAAATCATGTGAATTTCCACTTATAGTTCAAAATACTGATGATGCTGGGGCCAGGATAGTAGCAGTGGGCTGCAGAATAATTGCCACAAACAGAAATATTATGTTTAATGGCCAAACGTTTCCAAAGTGGAAAGCTAAAGATAAAAAGGAGAAAGAGGACTCAGTTTAAATTAACTTTAGCTAATGTCTCTTAAAGTGTTATTTCTTTAAAGTCTTCTATTACACAATGATTAAATGTGCTCCCACAAAGCTCTGATTAAAAACACTTTGTGGGACTCAGCTTTCCAATTCCAGTTCTATAGCGTTTAACGTTCCCTCCAAAATTGCTTTTGGGAAAGCAATCTCATGTCAAGGAAATGAATTCAGAAATGTTTCCCTACAAGGGCTGAGGGGAATTCTCACCTTCAGTCCATACCTGGGCAAATAACAGGCTTCAAATTGCTTTGGAAAATTTGCAAAATAAATTCAAGAATCTTGATACTGAATAAGGTAATCTTTAGATAGTTCACATAGTTACATATTCTTTACAACTATTATTACTAATATCCTTTAGCAAAATACACCTATAAGCAAGGAAAACTCTCTGAACAGGATGCTTTGTGTTTACTTTATTTAAAAAAATAGCATTCCATTAATTCACTGAGAATTTTGTACAGTGTATTTTGATCATATTCACTGCCCTCCAAATCCTCTCAGGTGCACCCCACCTCCCCACCCACTCAACTTTGGATTGTTCCTCTTTTCTTAAGCCCATGGAGTTCAATTTGTGTTGCCCATATACCCCTGAGTGGGGCCCTGCCCTAGAGAGTAGTCGACCTTCCAGGGATCACACTCTCAAAGAAAACTGACTGTCCTTCTCCCATCAGCTATCAAATACCAATAGCTGCCCATCTAGGAGTAGAACTCCAAGACTCCCTCCGGTTTATAATTTTGTCTGGCTTGAGTTTACACAGATTTTGTGCATGCTGCTATCATCACCGTGAGTTCATATATGAATCTGTGTCTGAAAAACAGTTTCCTTGAAGTCTTCCACCACCTCTGACTCTTACAATCTCTCCACTCCTCCCCCATGATGATCCTTGAGTATGGCTGGGTGAGGTGAGCTATAGATGTCCTATTTAGGACTTAGCACTCCGCATGTTGACCAGTTGTAAGCATTTTCTTTTATAAAAAAATACCCCTTTCAGAGGTCATACTTGAAATTGTTGCCTTCAGAACTGTTAGATGTATTACACATCTAAATATTGAGCATACATAAGTTAGTATTCAGCCATAGACTAAAAAATTTCTCTATAAGTTTCTGAATCTTTTCTATCTTGTCCACTCTCCCCCAGTACTTTGGTCATTATGCACAGCACCCTCCACTAGCCAATCTTTCTGGACTCATGGGCAATGATGTGTATTGATGCAGCTTTCTTGGCTATGTAACTACTGGGGAATAGAACCCACATAACTTCTTTTACATGTGGCTGCATTATTCTGTTCTCTTAATGGATCATCTTACAAAAATCATAGTTCAGCATAATTCCATGAAACATGATTCATCTATGTGACACAAGTGCTACTCAGTTGAATTTGCTTGGTGTCTGGGTCCTGTCTCACCCTCTATTCTGTTTGCTGCAAGAAAGACCAGCCGCCTGTTCATATTTTCCTAAAACTACAGCATCTATGATTATTTATGTTTGCCCATCAATAAAAATGGTTTTGGTTCATACCTTGAATGTATCTTCATTTATAGAATGCATATGTATCCATGTACACACAAATATACCCCATACAAAGACTCAATAACCTTTAAAAGTTTGAGCCAATGAAAGATGCATAGATTACCACATTGGAAAAAAAGGCTGAAGTTCGCATCAAAAAGAAACTGTCTTGTATTTAAATATACAAAGAAGATCACACAATTCAAATTTAAGAATACCTCCAAGATTATATATATAAGAATGGAAATGTGTTATGCTGCAGCTTTTAAATGGAGATGAATAAAAAAGCATAAACTACATGAATACTAGTCAAAATGAGGCTGGAGCAATTATTCATTCTAATTTCATAATGTTGTTAGTGACAATTATCATCAAAACAACTTAGGGGAGGAAAGAGTATATATCACTTTATAGGTTACATACAGTTCATCATTGAAGAAATTCAGGGCAGGAGCTCAAGGAGGAACTTAAAGCAGAAACCATGGAGGAATACTGCTTGATGGCTGGCCTTGTGGCAAGCTCATGCTTAGTTAACCTTATTATATACCCAGGACCATGCATCCAGGGAATGGTGCTGCCCGCAGTGGGCTAGGCCCTCCTTCATCAATTAATTATCAAGAAAATCTACCACAGACATACGCATAAGGTAAACTGATCTACACAATCCCTCAATTGAGATCTCCTTCTCAGGTGATGCTAGGCTGTGTCACATTGACAAATAAAGCTAAGTAGGACACTATTAATAATAAAGTATATTTCAGAACAAAGATTAGTATCAGAGATAAAGAGGGTCATTTCACAATGATAAAAGAGTCAATTCATGAAGTGTAAAATTATCATAAAAGTTTATTAACTTAAAAGAGTTTCAAATTATGTGAAGGAAAAAATAAAACCTATTAGAATTGATAGGTAAAATGGATAATTCTCCTGTATGATTAGCAATTTAAATACTACTTTTTCAGTATCCAATAGAATAAATAAGCATAAAACCAGAAAATACATAGGAAATTTGAACACTACTAACATGATCTAATTAATATTCATCAAATGTTGTTATCAACTAAGAACAGAATACATATAGAACATATAATAACATATACAACATTTACCAGGGTTGAACATATTCTGAGCCGTAGTCAAGTCTCAATATATTTTAAAAGGTACAAGTTACACACTATGTTCTATGAACAAAATGGAAAAATGAAAAGTCACCAAATAGCATAACTCCAAGTAATACATATATAGATCAAAGAAGTCAAAGGATAAATTGGAAAGTATTTTGGACTCTAAAGTGAAAATATGGCAAATTAAAATTTATGACATGCACCTAAAGCCATGCCTGGGAGAAAATAAGTTACAATACAATATCAGAAAAGACATCTCAGATCAATAGCACTAGTTATCTTCCATAGCAGGCTAGAAAGTTATTGACTCTATGTATGACATAGGAATTCTTCTTTGTCTGTGTTCACTTCTTGGAGATTCTTGCTCAGATTTTGACTATTGATCTCTTTCTCTAACTGCCAATGAAAAATAGACCATATTCCTTTATTTCTTCACTCCCTCTCAAATAGAATGTAAGGTCTTATACCGAAGTAACTTCTTGCTAGAGACTTGAGTAGAAACCAGGTTCTGGCTTCGGAGAAAGGACACACAGAGAAGGCCATTGAAACCAGGCAAAAAACAGTGTTCATTACTTACTATCCACTAATGACACAGCCCACCTCTATTGGGTTCAGATGCCCAACTCGAGGAGGCCAAAGCAGTTTAGAGTACATCTTTATCACTTTATGCTATAATAAAAATTCCACATATTAAGAGACTTAACAACAGAGGTATGTTTTTTCACAGTTGTGGGGCTAGAAATTTGAAGATCAATGTGCCAGGACTTTCTCCATGGAGTTTTATATAGCCACCTTTCCATCATGTTCTCACATGGGCTTTACTCATTGTGTGGATGGAAAGGAATGATCTCTTCTTCACCACCTCCCACTTCTTCTCTTCATCCTGCTCTTCCTGCTTGCCCAACTTTCTTTTTCCTCTTTTCTTCCTCTTTCTCCTCTTAACACTTTCATGATCTCATCCAAAGCCCCATCACCAAATACCATCATATTGGAAGTTGTTCAACATATGGCCTCTAGTGGTATACAAATATTTGGTGCGCAAGCACTTACTCCTACTAAATAGCTTTCCCAGAAATTATATGCTGCTGGTGGAAAATTCTGGATTTGGTACCAATAACACTAAGGCTAATACAAAAAAAAACCTAAGTACAACTTTTTAAAAAAATTTTTTTTAGTAGTAGTTGTGGTCAAAACCAAATCCTTGCTTACAGTAAGCACTAGCCACAGAAGATGACTTTCTAAAAACTAAGCACGTCCTTACTGCTAAATTCTTTCAAGTCTTGCCTTTACAAACCAACAGCTAATGACTTTAGACAAGTTAAGCCTCTGAATCTCAATTTCTACATCTGTAAAATGAAAATAACAACAGCATCTTGGTTAGCCTTGGCTGTCATTGTCAATTTGACACAGTTTAGTGTCATCCTAGAGAGGAAATGACAATTAAGGAATTGCCTAGATCAGTTCCACTTGTGGCCATGTCGGCAAAGAATTGTCTTTATTATTGATTCATATAGAAGGGTACAACCCATGGTGGCCAGAAACATTCCTCCAACAGGTGGTCCCAAGCCATCTAAAAACAGCTGCCTAAGCATGAATAAGTCAGAAAGTGAGCCAGCAAGCAGCATTCCTTCACAGGATCTGATTCAAGTTTTTGTTTAAGTTCCTGCTCTGATGTCCCGCAGTGATGAATTGTGACCTAAAGGTATAAGCCAAAGAAACACTTTCCTCCCCAGCTTACTTTTGGTCAGAGTATTTTATCACAGGAACAGAATGAAACTAGAACAAATAGGAACCACTTATTAAGCCTTTTGTGGAACTGAAAGACTCTGTACCTAAGGAACACTTGAAAATGCTTCTTTGGGTACAGTTTCCAGTCATTTGGATCAGTGTCTCCTTGACCATCCTCTATCAGGGACATCCTATCACATAACTATGCTCTCACAATTTATGCTCTGACTCTTCCTCTGGTATGGCTATTTGGAAACAGTAAATAGGGTTAAATGTCTTTTAATCTAGTATAGAGGCTTTCATGAGTTTAAAGTTCAAATTATATAATCCTATTATGTCTTCTTGTTAGCCTTGAAAAAAATTTAACATTTTTTTTAATTTCTTTTGCTGAATGTTTCTTAGCGCATTTAAGGATTATTAAAAAGAAAATCCAGGCATGATGGTTCATGGCTGTAAACCCAGGGAGCAAGGGTGTGCTTTTGAGGTCACCCTGGATACACAGAATTTTTTTTCAAAAAGCTTGGACTTGCCTCTACTGAATGTGCTTCCACATGGTAGGCCTTGCCTTCTTGTGGGGAGGAGTAGGGCATGGGTTGGGAGGGGAGGCTGGGGGGTGGCAGGAGGGAAGAGGGGGATCTTTGATTGGAGTGTAAAATGAATGAAAATTTTTTCTTAATAATAATAATAATAATAATAATAATAATAATAAAAGAAAACCCACCAACCAACCAAACAACAGTGGCAACACAAAACAAACAAAAAAAAAAACAAAAAAACTATCAATCAAAGAATGCCAAAGAAAGTAAATTTTAGTAATATAGTAAATATCTAGTGAGTCTCCACTATATGTGTTCTAGGTACCAGGTATGTAACAGGGAGCAAAACAAACAACCTCTCCCTATATTTCATAGTAGTATAGATAACTATAATAACATATAGCCTTAAAGTCTGTTGCTTTTGTTGCAGGACTTCTGCTTAGGATGGTCACTGTTTCCCTTCTTAACTATAAATGCTACTTAGTTTGTATTTTGACAGTGCAGACTAGTGAAGATATCTTTAGTACTTGAGTCAAATTAATCTGGAGTACATTTATGAGAAGAAATGAACATCAAGGAAATTACATATAATAAAGCAAAGGAGCATGCTGAGAAGAGAGAAGATAATATCTGTAACAATTATGAATTTTTCATGTTCTTTAAAGGATTTTCTCATAATGTAATAGTAGAAGAAACATCATGCAGAATTTGGAAAATTATAAACTCCAAATATACATTTAATTTATCTAAAAGAAGATAGAATGATTTCAGAAGTATCTTCAGTAACCTGCCAGCACACTGACAAGTCATAACGGTGCATTGGTTTGATCATTTTGTATGTTTTAAAGTAAGCATATGTTTTGCTTGACTTCCAAAATCAAGTTTTTTATTTGTTTTTTGACAGGACCCATAAATTCAGTTCCATTGCTAGTTACAATATATTCTTTAGGCACCCAAATGAGTCATGCAAAACTAGCAAACATTTAGCTACAATTTTTTCATGTGGAGGAGGCTGTCTGGATTTCCTTTTTACAGTGAGTTCTTTCATACCATACAATATGGCAATCTGAGGGTGCCAGTTTTCCATTTCACTGGCCCCATGCTTTCTACAAGTTGCTGACTCACTGGATGGAGTAGAATAAAGAATCAGATGATTTGTGGCAGAGACTGCTAGTTTTCCTCCAATATTCATTTTATCCTTTCCCCAAGGAATTAGAAATTTTCTCTCTGCATAGCATCAAAAAGTTAGCAATATCTTCAAAGAAAGCTCACAAATATTGGAAGCCACAGCACCTGGACAAGTTAAAAAGATTAAAAATTGGGGGGGAATATATGCTGTATTTTGCCAGTTCTGGCAATATCCTATAGAGGGATATACTCTGCCCCCAGCTAGCCAGACACACCTAAATGAAAGGGAATATAGCTCAGTCAGGAGTACATCCTTTGCCTGTGGCCTGCAATGCCAGAGCCCCAAGTAATTGCTACTACTTGCTATGCCTCCACAGTGAATCAATTTATAAAGGCTTCAACAAAAGGGGCCTTAGCAAATGATAATGGTACTCCCCAATCCACTTTCCTTCTTGACCAGTAAATGAGAATAAAGGTTAGAAAAGGTCATATAGAGATTTGAACTTCTCAGCCAGACTCATTAAGGAAAACCTTCAGGAAGTAGTAATTAAGTTGAAGAAAAGAAATAAGTAACACAGAGATGGTGACATAGCAAGAGAATTTGCCTCGAAGAGATCTTGGGTTGGGATCACTTCTATATGAAACTGGCAAGTAGCAAATAGACCATAATTCTATTATGTTAGAAGAGATCCAAAAGGCAAAGAAACCAAAAGTTGGCCTACAATTTTTGTGATGATTAGAGTCCCCCACAAATATTATGAGCCCCCTATAAGTGCTCAGCAAGAAATAACTTGTCAAAGCTGAGCAATCACCAAAGAAAGCCCAGTGCAGATGTGACCTTAGTAATCAATGGAAGTGAACTATCTGGAGGGCATAAAACAAAGCAAAGGGCTGTCAGAAGAGATGTATAACTAAGGAACTTAACACAATACTAGACAAGGGGCTTTTGTGCTTCCAAGCCAATCAGGCCTTACTAATTATTATAAGTCAATGACTTCTGAATCATTCTACTTCTTTCTTTTCACCACCATTGTTTTGTTCTTTTTACCTTATTCTTACACCAAAATTATGTTGTGGATGGGACACAGGCATGTGTTTGCTTCCTTAAAAACAATAAAATTCAGTATCACTAAGAACTACATCTGACTATCATATAGGGAACCCTACCTTTCTCAGAGGTCCCGTATTGAGAAGTATGCAGTAACAGGATTGTACTTTGGACTTCTTCCCCTTGGTGGCTCAGTGTACTCAAGGTATAGGAAGAAGGATACATATAGGTGTTAGCACGATCATAACAGCTGAATAGCAGGGGCCAATAGTTCTTTCCAAGTATATGCTTGCCTCTTCCATACCCACTGAATTTTGAGCTGCATATATATCCACCTAAACTTAAACTTCATCTCCAAGTTTGCTTTGTAATTATATCTTCTCATCAGGATAAATTCTAGTCAATGGGATATCACAAAGTTATACAAAAACATGTGTAACTTCACTGCTGTATTCCTAGCTTTCGGCATAAGACCTCATAGTCACAGAGTCTCCTTATTTATTTTTTTGATTGAAGAAATTAGGAAAGAAGGAAAGTAGATACATTACAATGGTATAACTATAAATAATTTGATTTAACATCTCAAATAACTGTCAACATAATTTTACTATCAATCAATGTTTTGTTCACAATTTCCTGTTCAATTATGTAGTTTTTATTTGTTTTGAAACAGATCCTCATTATGTAGCCCTAGTTAACCTGGAAATTGCCTGTAGATCAGGCTAGCATCAAATTTGCACGAATTCTCCTGCCTTTGCTTCTGCTTCTAATTCCCAAGATTACAGGTATACACCAGAAATAAATAAGCTGAGTAGTATAAACTGTGTTTGCTCAAGCCCTTCTTATAGGATTGAAGGTTGCGTTAACTTTTTAATTTTCTTTAGCGGTAACTGTCCAGTGTAAAACAGGAAAAAGAGCTATACTCTATGCTCCCATTTGTTTGATGTTTTGAAACAAAGTTTTTGCTGTGTAGCCCTGGTTGACATAGACCTTGAGGTCTTCCTGCCTCAGTTTCCCAAGTTATGGAATTATAGTTATATGTTATAGTAACTGGCTTTAATATGCTTTCTAATAAATTGTGTTTACTGCCTCTTTTCTTTTAGTGTCCCATAATTTTAAATGAAGGTATGCAAAAGAGGTCACAGAATGAGAACATTTATAAGCTTACCAGAATCTCAATCTGTGTATTTTCATTGTTTCCAACTAAAATCTTGGCTTAATTAGGAAAGATAGTGTGTTTGAAATACTTGAAAATGATTGTGATTAAATTCAAATTATTATGCACAACACCCCAAATAAACTATAAACATCCAAAAGATCATATGGCTATGTACCATATAACAACAAGTATGTTAGCCTGTGAGGTGCTCAGAAGTCATCTAAGGGAAGTAGATCTAACAAGACATATACCCATTTAATAGAAAAAGCTTGAAACAGGGCCAAGGTTGGGGATAGGTTTAGATTTTTGATTCCTGATCCAGTGTGAAACTAATACTTAGCCCCACCATAGTTCAAAATAACTATGTGTGCAGTTTATTAGTTGTTCCTAGGGAATATAGCTATTCTTCCACACAGGATAAAGTCACATTCCAAGGAACCCAATTTCAAGTGGAAACTATTATGTCAAAGTATATTTAACTATACCTAATCTCTTACAACACAGGACCCTATAGAGTATCAGCTGTTTCCACCCTTCATGATATTGTGGCTGACGGGACTTAATATGCTTTGCTGCTGCCCAGTAGTACTAGAGAATATAAGAACCTATGGTTCGAGTACAGGAAAAAAATCAAAATTCAAACACAAAGTACACATTCTCCTAAACAAATATTGCTTTCACAACACCATTACATCAAAAAATTGTAAATTGATCATCCATCATAATTCAGGTGTTTTATGTCCTCAAAAACCCACTCACATGCATGTAATGTGTTATCTCTTTTTTTAAGTACTCTATTTTGAAATTTATTTTATATCAGTACATGAAAAACAGAGGTAAATATTAGTAATCATTTTAAAATTGCTTCTTTCTGAATTTAACTTTTTTCCTTTTTTAATTTATTATATTTGTGTTTTAATTTTACACATCAGCCATGGGTTCCCTCTGTCCTCCCCCTCCCAACCCCTCCCCAACCTTCCCCCCAGCCCCTCCCCTCCATTCCTATCTCCTCCAGGGCCAAGACTCCCCTGGGGATTATGACAGAGAAATGGACGAAATCTACATGAACAACCTGGATGACAGTGGGAGTAATGAAGGGCAAGGTTCGAGGGAAAGAGAGCTTAGGGGAGCAGGAGATCCCAGCTGGATCAAGAACAGAAAGGGAGAACAAGGAATAACAGACCATGATAAATGAAGACCACATGAGAACAGGAATAGGCAGAGTGCTGGAGAGGTTCCCCAGAAATCCACAATGATACATCCTCTGTAGAATGCTGGCAATGGTCGAGAGAAAGCCTGATCTGACCTAGTCTGGTGATCAGATGGCCAAACACCCTAACTGTCATGCTGGAACTCTCATCCAATAACTGATGGAAGTGATGTGTTATCTCTTAACTGTTCTTTCTAATCTCTCTAGGCTTTATTATGAGTCCAAAGACTAAAATGAAAATTTCAAAATAGTTCTTCTGCCATTATGAGTTTCTGATCAGGAGCATAAGAACTAGTAATCAATACAGGATCTTTGTAAGTGCTAAAAGGAATATTATTTTGAATGATTTATATATTTTTATTTCTTATTTTTTATTAAGAGATGTTCTATTAATTCTACTTGTCAACCACAGATTGCCCTGTCCTCCCTCCTCCCACCCCCCAGCCCCTCCCAACCCAACTCCCATTCCCACCTCCTCCAAGGCAAGGTCTCCCATGGGGAGTCAGCCCAGCCTGGCACACTCAGCCGAGGCAGGTCCAGTCCCCTCCTCTCTGCACCAAGGCTGCGCAAAGTGTCTCAGCATAGGCACTAGGCTCCAAAAAGCTAGCTCATGCACTAGGGACAGGTCCCGGTCCCACTGCCTGGGAGTCCCTTAAACAGTTCAAGATAAACAACTGTCTCACTTATCCAGAGGACCTAGTCCAGTACCATAGGGACTCCTCAGCTATTGGTCCACAGTTGATGTGTCTCCACTAGTTTGGCTAGTTGTCTCAGTACATTTTTTCAACCATGATTTCGATATCTCTTGCTCATAGAATCCCTCCTCTCTCTAGCTGATTGGACTCCTGGAGCTCTGCCTGGGACCTGGCCATGGATCTCTGCATCTGCTTCTATCAGTCACTGGATGAGGGTTCTATGATGTCAGTTAGGGTATTCAGCCATCCGATCACCAGCGTAGGTCAGCTCCGGCACCCTGTCAACCATTGCCAGTAGTTTTATTTTTTCTTGATTGAATAGGAATAATGATAAACTTTAAATTTGAAGAATGAAGTGGATATTGTGACTAATGGTTTGAGAGGGAAACCATGGTGGAGTTTATAGCAGGAATGTAGCTGAGACTCCTCTCATCTAGACAGACAAGGAAACAGAAAGCAGGTAATTCTGGGGCTTAGCTCACTTTATTTTTTATTCAGCTCAGGATTACAGCCCAGGGAATGGTCTAATTTTATATTTTTATTTCATGTTTATTATTTCATGTATAACAATGTGATTTGCAATCACTCTTTTTCTTTTAATCTTCTTTGAGACATGGTCTCACTATGTTGCCTACTTGGCCTCAAACTCCTGATTCTCTTGCCTCATTACTCATTTTTTGTGGGTTTTTTTTGAGGGGACATGGTTTCTCTATGTAGCCTTGCTGTTCTGGAACTCACTGTGTAGACCAGGCTGGCTTCAAACTCACAGAGATTCACCTGCCTCTGCCTCCCAAGTGCTGGAATTAAAGGAATGTGCCACAACCACTCAGCTCATCATTCATTTTTTTAATCATAAGTTTACATGTAACTTGTTTTGGGAAAAACTCCTCAGAGAACTCTATCCATCTTATAACTTTTTCTAACCTGTACTCTCTCAAACCCATCCTCTAGACTCATAGCTTCTACAACACCAAATGCTTGAACTATAGCTTCATTTTCAACATTCTTTGTGCTTATTTGTTTATGTGACATTTTCCTCTAATAGACTGGAAATACCTTGAAGCCAGGGATTTTGTCCTATTTGTCTGTATGTCCTCAGAGCCTGGCTCATGAATGTTTGTTGAACAATGAATGAATCCCTAAGGCTATGAATAAATGATTCTCGCTGTTTCTGGTATTCCTGGTAGACAGCTCATTACACTGGGGGAAGAAAGAGCCAAATTCCCTTCTATGCTGGACCAGTCACCTATTACCTTGGGCAATTCTCTTAACCTCAATTTTCATCTGTCAAATGCCTTTTTGTACTGTTACATGTTTACTATGAAAAGGAAACTGTGCTTCACAAAGGCATAAAGACCATCTGGAAAAGAAAGCAGCTAAAACAAACCAGTTTTACACATATTAAAGAGTTTAGCCAGAGTCTTGTCCAAAATAAAGAATGTGAGGCTGGGGAGATGGTTTCCTGGATAAAGTGCATCCTTTGCACATTTATATCCCCATCATGCATATACAAAGTAGGCCCAAGAGTAGTGTGCACCTGTAACCCTTGCACTTTTGGGAGGGGTCAGATAGTCAGATCCCAGGGCTCATTGGCCAGCTAGTCTGGCCAACCTTTGAGCTTCACCTTTAGTGAGAGGGCTTGTCTCAAATTAAGTAGAGCATGAGAGGGGAAAAAACCTAATGTCAACAACTAGCCTCTATGTTCACACAGGTGACCAAGCACACACACACACAAACACACACACACACACACACACACACACACACACACACACACACACACACAAATACAAAGAGAGAGAAAGAGAGAGTCAGGAAGAGAGACAGAGATAGGAAGCTTTCAGCTACCGTATTTTGAAAGCAATACTGATACTTAAATCAATGATTTAAGTGATATTTGAGGGAGAGGTTCAAATCTTACCTGTGTCAAAATTCACGGTATCCTCTTAGGTTTGCCAATGTTATTTATTTTTGTAGAGTTACTATTAATTTGATTGAGACTTTTTGAGCTCCTACATCTTGAGAACTTATTGTATGGTGAGCCTTAAGCTCTAGGCACAAATTGGATTTCTTCTTAAATTTTTTAATATAGTGCCTTCTTCAAATTTATGTTCTTCAATGTTCAAATCATTCACTTTTATATTTATCAATTAGTGGTATATCAGTTTGGACTCTCTTGTTTACAAATGGTAGAAGTTTATCCCTTGGTGCATAAAAGGGAACTGTATTAGTTCATGTAACTGAAAGGTTCAGGGAGATAAGGCTGGTTTTAGGTGTTTCCTCACATGGGAGTTCAAATGTTATCCTCCAAATCTAGTTGGTCTGTTAGTCCTTTCATCTCCTTCTTTTCAGTTGACTTGCTGGGTTGAGTCTTTATACAATGTTCCCATTGTGGTGCTGAAATGATTGCAGCCAGTTCTAAATAAATATTACAACCTTTCAGAAAAATGAGAACAAGCCCTTATATGTCCCAACAGAGGTCTCATTGCAACTGTGTCTAAGTTATGCGCCCACTCTTGACCCACTTACAGTAGCCTAAAGGATTGGGAGGCTCTGTGTGACCAGGACTAAGTTGGAAACTACTTCATCACAGATGCACATATACTTATAGATGGTAGTGGTCTTTTCCAACTCTACTTTAGGGAAATTGCTATACAAATACAAATCTGGGGAAATGGTTAGAAAGGCTAGTACATAATAGACAATAAAACATCTTAGTCTGCAATACAACATTCTTTAGTCTTTGTCCATTTTTTACTACTTAAACAAGATATCTAAAAATGGTTAATTTATAAAGAATAGAAATTTAGGGCTGATAGGATGGCTCTGAAGGTAAAGGAGCTTGCTGCCAATCCTGACAAGGCCAGTTTGATCTCAGAGAAACACACAGTGGAAGGAGAGAACCAACACTTGCAAGTTGGCCCCCAATAAATAAATAAGTGTAATAAAAAGAATAGAATTTTATTTCTTATTACTCTGGATGCTAGAAATGCTAACATTGAAGATCCAGTACCTCATGGGGTTTCTTGGGTCCTTACAATGTACAGGAAGTTGTGAAAAAGGGGGAGAAATTAGGTCCCACCCTTTTTTGAGATGGAAGCTTAATATACTTTCTAGGCTGGCAGTGAACTCAATATATAAACAAGGATGCCCTCAAATTTGGGGTGACTCCTTTGCTTTTGCCTCCCAAGTACTGGGATTAAAGACATGTGCCAGCATGCTCCATCTCCAGCTACCCTTTGTCAAATGAACCGTTCCCACATTAGTGGCATAAAGGTGGAGCTTCCATGGCCTCATCTCTTAAAGATCCAATCTCTTAATACTGTTAAGATGATAAAGTTCCATAGGAGTTTGTCAGGGTATTTTAAAATCATAGCATTCACCGAAAGTATATTTTAGATTGAATTCTCTGGTAGTAGATTTGAGATATAAGAATGCACCCTAGATGTCACTCAGCAGAAAAATGGATAAAGAAAATGTGGCACATATACACAATGGAGTATTACTCAGCTGTAAAAAACAATAACATCATGAAATATGCAGGCAAATGAATGTAACTAGAAAATATCATCCTGAATGAGGTAACCCAGACTCAGAAACAAAAATATGGTATGTACCCACTTATAAGTGAATACTAGAAGTAAATGGAAGGATAACCAGACTGCAACTCACTTGGACTATAACCCACAGCTCCAGAGAAGCTAGGAAACAAGGAGGACATCAAGAGTGATGTATGGATCACCTTGGGAAGGGGAAGCAGAGGAGATCCTGATGAGCAAACTGGGGATAAGGGGGGGCAATAGAGGGTAGGGGATGAGGGATGAGAACATGAGGGATTGGGATGGTTGAGCTGGGGGAGGAATGGAATGAGAGCAATGAAAGAGAGATCTTGATAGAGGGAGGCATTGTGGGGTTAGGGAGAAACCTGATACTAGGGAAATTCCCAAGAATCCACAAGGACGACCCCAGGTTAGACTACAAGCAATAGTGGAGAGGGTACATGAACTGGCCTACCCCAGTAATCAGAGTGATGAATACCCTAACTGTCATCATAGAGCCTTCATACAGTAACTGATGGAACCAGATACAGAGATCCACAACCAAGCACCAGGTCAAGCTCTGAGAGTCCAGTCAAAAAGAGGGAAGAGGGATTACATGAGCAAGGAGTGTCAAGATCATGATGGGTAAATCTACAGTGTAGTTGGAGTTTTCTCCAGTCCCGCTCAGGCCTGCAGCCACTCAGACCCAAATAAACACACAGATGCTTATATTATTTAAACTGTTTGGCCTAATGGCTTAGGCTTCTTGCTATCTTGTTTTTATATCTTAAATTAACCTATTTCTATTAACCTATAAGTTGTCACATGGCATGTGGCTTACTGGTACCTCACATCTTGCTTCTCATGGTGGCGGTAGTGGCTCGCAGCATCTCCTGACTCAGCCTTCCACCTCCCAGAATTCTCCTCTCTCTTTTTCCCACCTTAGCTAGAATTTTCCTGGTCCTGCCTGGCCCACAGTCAGGACAAATCTCTCTCACCTGCCAGTCCTGCAGCTGCTCAGACCCAGCCAAGTAAACACACAGAAACCTATATTACTTACAAACTGTATGGCCATGGCAGGTTTCTTGTTATCTAATTCTTATATCTTAAATCAACCCATTTCTTTTAGTCTGTAAGTTGCTACATGGATTGTGGCTTACTGGTATCTTTACATGTTGCTTGTCATGGTGGCAGCTGGCAGTGTCTTTTTGCCTCAGCTTTCAACTTCCCAGAATTATTCTCTCTCCTTGTCTCACCTATACTTCCTGCCTGGCTACTGGCCAATCAGTGTTTTATTTATTAACCAATCAGAGCAACACATTTAACATACAGAACATCCCACAGCACCTGCCTACACTATACTTCCTGCCTGGCTACTGGCCAATCAGCATTTTATTTATCAATCAATCAGAGCAACACATTCACAGCATCCCCAGTACTACAGAGACAATTGAACCAAGCTCAAAAGAACTCATGAGCTTTAGACTGACAGCCGCAGACCCTGCATGGGACTGGACTAGACCCTCTACATAAGGGAGACAGTTGTGTAGCTGGGTCTATTTAAGGGAGCCCTGACAGTGTGATTAGGATCTATCCCTCGTGCATAGGCCGGTTTTCTGGATCCCATAACCTATAGTGGGACACCTTGCTCACCCCTGTTAAAAGGGGGAGGGACTTGGTCCTACCTCAACTGAATGTACCAGGCTTAGTTGTCCCCCCACGGAAGAACTTACCCTGTTGGAGGAGGGGAGGGGTTGGGGAAAGGAGGGGGGAGGAGTGGGTGGAGGGATGAGAGGGGGATCTGTGGTTGGTATCTAAAATAAATTAATAAAAGATGCAGAGGGTTTATTGAGACATTTTCTTGGGAAATGTACCTATAAAGTGGCAGGGAAGATATGACTGGACAAAAGACTAAGCCATGGTGTGGTTGCAAACAGAAACAATGGACTCTACTGCATGGAGCTTGAAAATGAATGGCACTTCAGAGCTATCCCACATTAAGGAAAAGCTTCCTGGATATTTTTTATTTCCACATCAGCTAGTCATTGGCCATGGGCCACTCACCATGACGGTGCATATCCATTGTGAGGAAGTTCCTTGAAGGCAAAAGCATTTCTTAGTGAGAGACAAAGATGTAAATTTTCAGGAACCAATTGTTAAGGACAGTGGCATTGCCCAGAGGCAAGGATCCTGGAGGAGCACCACAGTGTACATTGCACATGTCATTTAGTATTAGATATAGATATATAGATGTAGTGAGTTACTACACAGGAACCCTTTCTAATTCACCTACCTAATCATTAGCTGTTTCTTGCCTTGCCCAAACCAGTGTTTTGTTTTGTTTTGTTTTTCCTAATCCCTTTATTCACCCACTGACTCAAAAGCAAGTCTACCTTGCTGTCCTTTTAGAGTAAAACTTTTCTTAAGAAATTTGTGAATCTTTCATCTTAGAAATTAAAGAAAGTGGAAAACTATTGGCCTATGTATGAAGATTAGTCTAGAACACTGTTGCTCTTATCTAGCATTAAGAAGAAAAACAGCACTGCATTGAATGTATTTAAAAGAGATTGAGATGTGTTCTATCTGAAATGTGTATTTAGAAAAAGAAATTAGGGCTTCGACCTGGCTCAACTGAATATATCAGGCTTTGCTGACTCCTCATGGGAGGCCTTACCATTTTGGAAGAGGAATGGGGCTGGGTTGGGGGGCGAAATCTGGGAGGGGGAGCGGGAGGAGAGATGAGAGGGGATCTGTGGTTGGTATGTAAAATGAATCAAAAATTTCCTAACAAAGAAAAAATTAAAAAAAACTAAAATAGACAATGCTCCTGTTCAAAGCAGTAAGTGGGACATTCTTACCATGTCATATGAAGTACCAACATGCCTAGAAATTTAGGGATGCCATGCCTAGAAATTGCAATTAAAAAAGAAGCATTTTTGTGATATTAAAAATGTCCTTAGTGCTATTATCTGATCATTTCCAAGTCCAAAATATTATGATTCAAAGTGGAATGGTAATTCTCAAAGCCCAACATACTTCTTTCACACCTACCAATGTGAACATTAATGTGGTGTTCAATAAACAGATTGTCTTGTCAAAAAAAAAAAAAAGAAAAAGAAAAAGAAATTAGGAACTACTTTGTTCTGTTGAAGAGAACTACTCCTTAAATGGTTTTGTTCCTAATACAAGTTAAACTTTGAATTCATACAAGAAAAAGAAGTTGAACCAACTTAAACAAGAAAAAGAATTTGAACTTTAGTAAAACTTTTCTCAGAGATGGATTCCCACTTCTGATGTGATGGCTTTGATCAATGAGACAGTGTGAGAACTGATCTTTACCCAATGAATGAGAACATATATAGCTAGAGTGATAGTTGTAGCATGGAAAGGGAGGGAAGTGAAAGGGTTATCATGTTTTATAACTGGAATTGCTGAGATATGTGACTTTTGTCCATCCAGTTTGGGCAGGGGCCTGAAACTTTATCTCAACTTTTTGGCTTATTCCAAAAACAGCCATTGGAAATGTAAGTGATTTCATATATCAAGAGGAACATTAATCCACTACCTATCAACAGGTATATAACTCCTAAGTCAGAGAATGAAATGTGATATAATATTTGTATTCTACTATGAGCCCCTAAGTGGAAAGGGTAAAGTGATACAAAATTGTGGTTTCTCCCTTATCTATCCTTTTTATCCATTTACTAATAATATATTCCTCCTCTTAGTGTCATAAGCAGATCTCCTTTCATGATTGCAGTCAGTTCAGATAGAAAATATCAGAATAGGCAATCTTTCATTTTTCTATCAAGCTGAGACCATCTTTCATTTGTTAGTTTTTACGGGTTTGGTTTTTGTTTTACTGAGATATATTCTCACTATGTAACACAGGCTGGCCTTGATCTCATTGTCCTCCTATATCTGCCTGCCAAATCCTGTTGTTACAGGTCTGTACCACAATTATTTCTGCTACGAGGTACTAAGTGAAGGTTAGGTGGGAAGCAAAGCAGTTCATAGAATATGTGCAAAACTTTGTACTATGGGGGTCTCTGTTCTCCTTTGAACATTACTAAATCATAGAGTAAACATTTATCAATTAAATTGTGTGTGTAACATAAAATTAACATAATAAAACAGGTTATTTTAACATAAAGAAATCTATCTGAATGAGATCCTGAGAACTTAAGCTGGATTGCAGGCAAAAAACAAATAACAAACAAACAAAAAAACCAAACAAACCTGCTAGAAAGAAGATTTGGCCTTCTCTTAGAAAGGGGATACACACCCAAGTTCACCTTCCCATGGGCTTTTCTCCTTACAGAGGATCGCAATATCCTACAAACCCTAAAGTCTCAGAAGAAACCTATTAACTCTCCTCACAAATTCAAATTTGTAACATCAAACAGCCTGACAAGGACAGGCATCATGACAAGATGACCACAGAATAAATGGCTAAGTGATCTTTTAAATGGGATCCAGTCATTTAAAAGGCTAAGGTAAGTGCTTACTAGCATCAGAGACCAATAGTGAGTCTACAACATAGCACCATTCTCAGGGAGACAAGCCACCCAGTTTGGCAGAGTAATTACTTTGGATCCCTTCCACAGGGTGTGTATGTCTATTGGACAGCAATTCATTCTTTCCAGAACTGATTCATAATGTCAATAAGGGTTGTCTTCCCATATGCACAGTTTCCCCACCATCATAATAGTTCAAAAGTTTACAATCCAGTCATTATTGACATGATATGCTGCACACTGTTGCCTATGAAACTGCACATGACCATGAGAACCACATCTCTACCTGTATACCTTATCGCTAAGAAGCCAACAGCTTAATGAAATGGCCCATTCAAAAGCCACAGCTATAATTTTTATCTTTTATATAATATCTCTAAGAGTTGTTGAGGACCCCAAATATTGTTGGCCTCATGAATAGATTTCATTCTTGTCACCAAATCCTAACTGAGACCAGAAAGATAAATGCTAAGCTGAGTCCACTCCAAGATGCTGCCCACTGCATAATCGACAAATGAAATGATTGTTTTAAAGTATTATGTCTTGAAGTGTTTTGTTACATAAGAAGAATAGGTTCTCGATACAACAGGTGTGGCAAACAGTACCTAAAAATAAGGTGTCTGATACAGACAAAGAAAATACACCATAAATTCTTTCCTATTTTAAAGAGGGATTCTAGGCCTTTTCCCCAGGACTCAGGGAGAGGTGGCAAAACTGGTTGTGTGACTGTCACTCACACGCTTCCTCCAGCCTAAATAGGAGAAGGCTACAAGGGAAATATTTGTTAACTATCACGTTTGAAGGACTGTTCCAGATTTTCTTTCTTGGTGGGGAAGGGAAGGCCACACAAGGTGGCCTCTGAGCCGAATTAGAGCTGTCTTCAAGATGTATCACCCACCAGCTGCTTCATTACTGAACTATAGATATCTGTAGGTCATACCTGATGAGCTTTAGGGAGACCTTGCCACATGTCTTTGGAATTCAGAGGCCTGAATCAATATAGACACAGCTGTTTGCATCATGAGAATCATGAAGGTAGGAATCTTAATGGCACAACAAGAGGGCAACCATGGATCAGAGGAGTGCTTCAGAAGGAAAACAAATAAAAATCTTGAGGCTTTGGCTTGTGTCATGCTTTAGGATGGACCTATTAATGGCTAAGGGCTTCCTGGCAGCAGGAAGCTGTAGATATTCTATAGGAAATGGGGGCAGCGGCAGAACTAGAAGCCCAAGTGAGTTCATATCTAAGAACTGTGTGGTGAAAAGGGTCCTGAAGAGCTATTCTTGTCAGTGAGAGCACCAGCACTTGCTGACAGTTACACCTGAAGCACTGCCGATTAGGACAGGACTCAGAGCAACAGTGGAAAGTCCAGGAGATTAGGAGCTGAGAAGAGAGGCCTGGCAGAGAAGAAAAGCGCCACTTGTGTCCTGGGAAGTGCCAATGCAGCTTCCTAGTGAAAGGCTATGAAGAGATAAAAAGAAATAAATCAGAAAGAAAGGACATGTTTTAAGCATCTTCCATGTCCAGAGGACAAGGGCATCTTAAGACAGTATCAGTGAAGTAAGAACTTGGTCAACTCCATTCTCACCCTCTCTGCTCCTGAAGAAGCGGCTAAAATTAGCGAGATTGGGAGAATGAAATAGAAACACAAGGGAAAGAAAGGAAGAAAGAAAGGAAGGAAGAAGAAAGAAAGAAAGAAAGAAAGAAAGAAAGAAAGAAAGAAAGAAAGAAAGAAAGAAAGAAAGGGGTTTTCCCTGTTTTCTTGAGTTCAAGCTTCTCATTGGTGGCAAGCTCCCACTGGGAAAGTGGGTAAGATATAACTTTAAAGATTTATTTAGTTTGTCATCGACGTGTGTGTGTGTGTGTGTGTGTGTGTGTGTGTGTGTGTGTGTGTGTGTGTATAAATACATTTCATGTGTGTAGCGTGTCCATGGAGGCCAGAAGAGGATCTCCTGGAGCTAAAGCCATAGGTGATTCTGTAATGCCTGATGTGGATGCTGGGAATTAAACTTGGGGTCCTCTGCGAGAGCACAGAAGCTCTTGAACATTGAGCCATCTCTCTCGTTCCAAGATACAACTTTAAATCACCTTCTGGGTTGATTGTTTTAGGTAGATGACAGCTATTTCTCCCTCTCCCCACCACATCCCTTTTCTGACATCACACAAATTTTAGTTTGGTACAGTATTACTTGGTAGAGTTTAATCCCCTTGTCTCTTGCAGGTAGATGTAACAATATGAGTAAATTCTGAGCTGTGGATGTAAATGGTGTTCACAACTTCTTGGTCATGTTTTTAACAGAAATGAGTAGTTTTCACATTCCTGGTGACTAAACTGTAATATAGTGCTGAGCTGGTTTTGATAACACTCTAGGGATGGTAGAGCAAGAAGACAGAGAGGCACCCCTCAGTTTCCATTGGAGCAGAGCTGCTGTATTAGTACACCCTGGATATGTAAAAAGTAAAAGTCTTAGTACCATACCACTGTAAACATTTATTTCTCGCCCGGTGGTGGTGGTGGTGGTGGTGGTGGTGGTGGTGGTGGTGGTGCACACCTTTAATCCCAGCACTTGGGAGGCAGAGGCAGGCGGATCTCTGTGACTTGGAGGGCAGCCTGGTCTATAGAGCAAGATGCAGGTCAGGCACCAAAACTACACAGAGAAACTCTGTCTCGAAAACAAAACAAAACAAAACAAAACAACAAAAAAAAAAACCACATTTATTTCTCACTCACAGATTTGTAAGTTGTCATGAAACTCAAATGTTGAAGCAGGTTTTCTACACATGTATTTAGCATGGCAGTCTTCACTATGTGCAGTATGTGGTAGAGGTGGATGACTCCTTCCTTTTCTGAACACATAGAGCTTCCAAAACAAGTGGCTCTGGATGCTGGAAGCTATGGATCAAGTTCAGCTATAGTCCACACCTCATTTTCATCAGCCTGAAGGGAACTTGGAAACTCTTAGCAGGATAGAAAGAGTTGTGTTTCCTTTCCCTAGCAGCAGTTGAATCTAGTTTGCAGTTTCCAGCACATGCAAATCCAGTGGCAGATGATTTCCTCAGAGGCTGCATCACCAAGGAAAGCTGCCCTCTCCTCAAAGCTTTGCGCTTAGCTTCTACAAGCCTCCTTCTAAATGTCTAAACTGGACAATCTCCTTTTCCCTTTCTTTCCATTCTCTCTATACACTGGAGCAACTTAAAATAGGCAAGGTTTGTTGTAGCTTACAGTTTCAGGGCACAGTCCATCACCATCAGTAAGGCATGGTATCAAGAGCAATTTTAGTTGTGGGAATATGAGTGTGAGGTAGTTAGTATTGTTACATCCACAGACAGGAAGCAAAGAGAGATAAATGCTGATGCTTACCTTGCTTTGTATTGGAAATGTTTAAATAATATATATTTTTATTAATTCTTTGAGAATTTCACACAATGTATCTTCATGTATCATATTCACCATCTCCTACTCCTCAACACTCTTCCCAGATTGACCCCTTCTCCATCCCTCCCTCCAACTTTGTGCCTTTTTTTTTTTTTAGAAGATACTATCTTCCAACAGATGTCCTTCCAATAGATGTCCTGATCCTCCGGCTTCTTACAATATTTTCACCCCTTCTTCCTGGATGTTGATGTTTCCTGAGCCTTAAGTGTAGGGGATATGTTGTAAATGTATTAATTAGGGATGGGCAGCCCACAGTCAGTTGACTTCTGCATTTGGACCAGTCATTTTCTACTTTTTATTCTGTCCAGGAGCCCTGTCCACCATGGAATGGCGCCATCTACATTGAGGGTGACTCTCCCCTCTTCAGATGTGCTTAAAGATTTGTTAGCTAGGTATGCTAAGTCTTGTCGAGATAGGAATCAAGATCGGCTATCATACTACTATGTGGAACACTGAGTTCCACTGCCTTTTCAGCTGCCTAATAATAACTTTGTATATTAAAGCTTTGGTTGAAATAACCAGGATGGTTTGTTTCTTGATATCACCACAACTAGTTTCCTGTACTAACTTCTATGTAACGACCCTGATGAATTTTCTGTGTGTGAGATATTTCTTGTAACTTTAAATTTTTAGTGAGCACGAAAGTGGGATTTTAATGATATTTTATATATATGTATACCATTGTTCTTTATTGATATCTACCCCTTCTTCCAAATGAATAGTTATCCTCTTGCTTTCATGTCATATACATATACACACACATGTGTGTATACATATATATGTGTGTGTGTATAATTGAATATAGGTTTTGTATATGAGATGGAAAACATAATATTTATCTTTATTTTTCTTTACAATTATCTTCTCCCTCATTGTTCCTTTAGACCCCTTTCTCACCTCACATAGTCCTTCATCTGTTGTCATGTCATATATAGATATATATAAATGCACGTTATACACACATATACTTAAATCTAGCTTCTGTATATGAGAACATGTAATATTGCTCTTTCTTTTTCCTTATAATTATCTTCCAACCCCTGCTCCCTTTAGAATTAGACCCCCCTTCACCTCATATAGTTTCTCTTCTATTTTCATGTTATGTACAATATGCACACATACACCTTGTAAAATCTAGATAATGCATATGAGAGAAAATACACCCTGTTGTCTTTCTGAACTGCTCATTTCAACTAACATGATCTCCAGTTTCATCCATTTTCCTGAAAATTACATAATTACATTTTTTTTCTTTGTAGCAGAATAAAACTCCACATTTCTACATGCCACATTTTTATCCACTAACCTGTCAATGGACATCTTGGTTGATACCACATCTTGGCTGTTATGAATAGTACTCCAGTAAACATTAATGTGTAAGTATGTCTCTGGTATGCTTAGAGTCCTTGGGTATATTATACTCAAGAGGGATATATCTAGGTCCTGTGGAAGTTCTAGTTCCAGTTCTTTTTTTCTTTGATATATAACAAGTCTCCGTATCATGAATCCTATGTCTGCTTATTTATAACACAAAACTTTTCCCTTTGTTCTCAACCTCAGACCAAGGTTTGTTTTTGTTTTTAATTTTTTTCCCCGTGGTCAGAGCATTTTGTTTCCTCAGAAGTGGGTGTACAGAAAACCAAACAATACTTATTTGACTAAATGGAAGACAAGAAAATATAAAACTAGAAAAGGAGTTATTTGGTACCTGGAAGCGCATAGTAATGTGACCCAACACAATGAAGGAGCATCTGCGAGTTTATAAAGAACGCTGTCGCAGCAGAGATGGGGAAGAGCAAAGGGCTGGGGGACTCCTGGGAGCGTCTGTGTTTAACCTTGGGAGCTTAGGTGGGATGCCAAGCCTTAAGAGATAGATGTCACTTTGGCAACTGATTGTGCCAAGCCTTTTACCCGGTGTCACTACCAGTTCCTCCGCCCCACACCTCTAGAGAAAACAGGTACAACTCTGGGCAGTTCTGGGAAGCGTCAGCCCGTCACGGTCTTGCGCAGGCGCAGTCAATTTTCCACGTAATGTACGGCCCATTTCCGTCGTGGGCGAGCATTCGCTGGGGCTCATTTATCACCTTTCCTGTGGGGGACCCCGCCCCCCCTCCGGTTCTTGAGGCCTCGCGAGATCGCTTAGGGCCGTTTCCCCACCACCACCACCCCAGTGGTGCCATCTTTGTGCCTGGCAAGCGAAGGCGCCCGACGGAAGCCCTGAAGCTTGCAGCTCTCCTGGCAAGCTCTCCCCGAGACCGGATCCAGGAAATACAAGGCGGGCCTCAGTGGGAGGGACTCCGTGAGGGAGGAGGGAGGCAAGGGGGCGGTGGCAGCGGCGGCTCACACCGGATCTGCCCTCGGCGCAGCGCGCACCGGAGGGGGTTCGGCCGGGGAAGCGGTGCCGCCCGGCCCCCCGTGAAAGTCGGCAAAGGGTGTGCTTGCCAGGCGGTGGAGCTTGGAGCGACTGCTGGGGTTCGGTGAGTGGTGGCTAGAGGCCCGGCACCTGCCCGAGGCCAGGACTTTGGGGGTGCCCTGGGGTCGTCCTAGTGACCCCACACCCACGATGTTGGGCGTGGGCAAGACTGCGGGTGTTCAGGGGTTTTGGCTCGGCCTCTGGCTATTAGCAGGCACTGGGAATTACGGGGCTGCGGGAGGTCTGCGCAGGGCCTGTCGTGGCGGCTGCGCCCGCCTGGACGCCCCAAACGCCCCGAGGCCGAGGGGAGAGGGAGTGGCTGCGGAGGGGGGGGGCGGAGCGGGGGCTTGATTGCCATCAGCCCTCGGGTGAAGGGGGCTGATGCTCTTCCTTTTGCTTTCCTGGACATCTGCAGAGTGAACCTCTGTGTGCAGGTTTCAGGTCTCAGTAAGGTGTTTGCGGATTGGGGCACGGAGAACTAAGGCTGGTTCTCTTGAAGGTGTTGGGACATGTGCACAAGGTTAGTAGTAATAGTAATGATTGTTGTGGAAGAGGTTTGCAAATAATTGTAGAGGACAGCGATCGCACATTAAACAGCCCTCTGAGGTCCAACAACAGATTAGAGTTGTTCCTACTTGGAGTTTTATACTTTAGTACTGTGTATCTGCTTATAAAGTAGGATGGGTGTAGGTGAGATACAGACAAGGTGAAGAAAGTAAGCTGCACGATAAGGAACCAAAAGTTTATACTCTAGATGAGTCGTAATATAAAGCATTGTCTGCACTGAAACATAACATTTAGACTCTTTTTTTTTTCTTTTGAGAAAAATTCCTGACAAGGCAGGGCTCTTTAGTTGTGTTCTTTAGCAACATTTATCAATTTTTACCGTCGAATATATTTACTTATGAATTCGTAAAAGGAAAGGAATGAGTAGTATAAAAGAACAGCTTGATGAACTGAGCTTGCTGTGTATGTACTCTTTCATGGGGTGAGGAGGGAGGAGAAAGTTTCCTTTTTGCTTTAAGAATGATTTGTAGGACTATAAAAGAACACGCATAAAAAGAAAACACGATCAAGACGATTTTTTTTTAATGGAAGGTTAACTGTATAATGTTGAATTACAAAGTACATCATCTCTTACTGTAATTCCTCCACTTCCTTGCAGTGGACACTGGAGAAATGCAAGTACTCCTTAAATTCTACACATACATAGTTTTAAATCAGTGTATTATATAAATTTTTACAAATCGAAAAGTCTCCCTCCCCTTTGGCCTAGAACTGGCTTAATCAAGGCAAAGTTGACTTTGGTGAAGTAGATATTAAATATACAATTACCATGGTTACATCTGACAGAGCATAGTGAATGTTCAATCACCCTGAATTTTCTTCTGTTTATTTGACACAATCTTTTCTTTAGTTGTAGACCACCCTGTACAGTGTGTGTTGGAGCAAACTGAGTGAGCATTGAGTATATACAGTTACTGGGCTTGGTGGGCAGTGTGCATTTTAATTTAATCCTTATAGTTTTTCTGTGCTAAAGAAAGGGTCCCTATTACACAGATAACGACATACACCTCCAGTATTCTTCTGTAGCTTACATAGCTGAGATCACATAGTGAGTAAACTGCAAAGCTTTAACTGTGATTCACGTATGTCTGATTTTAGAGACTGTGTTCTTTCTACATACTCTAAGTGTTTATGTTCAGACACCAATTTATTAAAAATGGAAATTTTTGTTGTAAAGGAGTCATTCAATTCACTTGAAGATTGTTAATAAAAGATAATCTCAGGTATTAAATTCCAAATAGCTAGTAGTGACCTATACCTGAAATACATAGTTTTGGCAGCTGGGCGGTGGTGGTGGTGCACGCCTTTAATCCCAGCACTCAGGAGGCATAGGCAGGCAGATCTTTGTGAATTCAAGGCCAGCCTGGTCTACAGAGTGAGATCCAGGAAAGGCACAAAGCTACACAGAGAAACCCTGTCTCGAAAAAAAAAAAAAAAAAAAAACAACCCAAAAACAAAACCCCAAAAAACAAAAAAAAACCCAAACAACAACAAAAAAACCCCACATGGTTTTGGTAACTCCATCTTCTGTTTCAGCATAGTTTCAGCCAGGATGCTTCAAGGAGTAAATGTTTTATTTACTCTGCTCTTGAATCATATTTAAAACTGCAAGACTAAAGTAAAATAGGAGCTAGTTATAGGGGCCTCAATTTGCCTTACAGGAGTTGTATGGTAACATACACAGTTACCTTCTTAGACCTCAGTTACAATACTTGTTAGGCAATTTTGCTTTTCTTCTTTTCATGTAGTTTGAAAGTTTTAGGGTTAGATTGTGTTTTGCAGAAAATAGGGCCACCATTAAGGCAAGCAACATCGTCTAGGGGTGGACAGAGTTTAGATGTTCCAGAGCAGTGAGTGTCTGAGCTGTTGGTGGAATCACGGGGCCATTTTGTAGAGGTGTCAGGTCAGTGAAGGCATTACTTTTGGCTCCTACTGGTCTCTGCTGTTGGATGGCTGATGTGCTGTTGAGCTCGTCATCCTAGCTCTTATCTCTGTTCGAGAGAGAGGCCCCACGTCTGGGTAGAGTTGAACTGGAAGAACAGCCAGGCAAGGTGGGGGGTGGGGTAGGGAGGAAGACGACACCTGAGTGGTGCTCATCCTCCAGCAGGTCAGTTGGTCAGTTAAGTATGTAGTTAGTTATCTTTGAGTGGAAATTCTAGAAATGCTGTGCAGGTCAGGGTTTGCCGCTCCATTTTTCAAGATGGGAATTGTTTTAAGAGTGGAACAGCACTGTCTCATGGACATGGAAACAGGATTTCTGTGTTACTCAGTATATATCCGGGTGTGTGTTCTACGGAGTGTGGGGCTGTTGTAAATAACACCTTGCAATCTGGATGGATAATCTTTGGGTTGAAGGAGCAAGTTTTTAATTATAGTTGTACTCTCAAGAAAGAGTTAAATATACTTTACTTGGGAAGGGACTACTTCTGGTATTTGGCCTATTAGAGTGGAAAATATTGATACATGATAAAACCTGCCAAATAAACAGAAAGCCGTCCTGACATGATTTATATGGTCACTATATTAAAAAGTATACCAAGAAATTGTATGTACCTGGAAGGTAATTTTCATACCTTTGGCATAGCCTCATATTAATATCATAACCATAACATAAACATTTGTTTGTCTAAAAGTAAAATAGATGGAATGAAATACTTGGAACTGTCAAACTTAATCCTAAATATTAAAGAGCATTTTTTTTTTTTTTTTTTTTTGGTTTTTTGAGACAGGGTTTCTCCGTGTAGCTTTGCTCCTTTCCTGGAACTCACTTGGTAGCCCAGGCTGGCCTCGAACTCACAGAGATCCGCCTGGCTCTGCCTCCTGAATGATGGGATTGCGGCTTAAAGAACATTTTTACAGTTTGAGACCTCTATTAGCTTACTATTCAGCTCCCCCAAATTTCACTTTTCTCCCTCCTTGAAATCTCTCAGCTGATATTCTTTGCTGTGTTGATGCTGTTCCTGGCCCAAGCTGGATCTTTCCTTTAGTTCTCAGTTGGCCCTGGAGTCTTGTGCAAGGTCTGTGAAGAGTGAAGAGGGCTTCAAAGCCTTAATTAAGTCCGTTCCCCTGCTCGGGGTTCTTTTGCCCTAGCAGATGAGGAGGAATGCATGAAGACCGCATGGCCCACCAGTTTGTGCCGTGAAAAGGAGAATGAGGATAACAGAGGGAGGGCGGGAGGCCTTGTCCACATTCTTGCTATGGTTTCTCCTCTCCCGCTTGTGAGTCAAGCAGCTAAGTTTGTAGAAGCCAGTGTGCTGTAGAAGTCGGCACTGGTCCCTCATCCTCTTCATTAGCCACCCCACTCTGACGCATCCCAGTCCTTCCTCTCAGCTGGCGTCTCAACTTCTTTATCTCTGATCTCTCCTCTACCCCCCAGTTCTGACTTCTGTCCCTTTTCATGCCCTTTCTCCTGCTCTGCTTTGATCACATCATAAGGAAGCTCAGACTCTTTTTTAGGTGAGGGAAGATTTTCTTCTACTTCCAGAACTTAACAGGGCAGTGTTAGTTAGTTAGGTACTGAGTTAAAATGCTAAACGGTTTTCCCATAGAACCATTCATTGCCCACAGAGCTTGGTGTTTTGTGTACTTCTGTTACCTTATGGATGTTTAGGCTTTCATGGATTGGTTGAGAAATGTAGCATATTAATCTTTGTTTCCTGGGAAGCCCACATCTGAAGTTCAGATAGGTGATTTTAAAAGCACAGCAACGCAGCTGTGCATATGAACTTACAGTGGTTGTGACAGCATGTTCAAGACTTGTACAAGCCCAAGACAGATCAAATCCCAGCTTAGGAGAGGAAAGTTATTGGCAGCTAGTAGCTGTTTGGAAAAGGAGAGTTAGTTTTTCTCTAACAGTGTGGACCCTGGTAAGATGATTGATCACACCAGTGGAAAGCCACACAGCCAAGAATATTTGTTTTATTTTTTATTTTTTAAATTTTTTTTTAGGTTTTTTTTTTTATTTTTTGAGACAGGGTTTCTCTGTGTAGTTTTGGTGCCTGTCTTGGATCTTGCTCTGTAGACCAGGCTGGCCTCAAAGTCACAGAGATCCACCTGCCTCTGCCTCCCAAGTGCTGGGATTAATGGCATGCGCCACCACCGCCTGGCTTTTTATTTAATTAATTAATTAATTAATTTATTTATTTATTTAGGTCAGCCAAGAATATTTGGGCAGCACAAATTTGTTCTGATTTTTTTAAGAACATGAAGTTTGGAAGGATGGGAAATCTGGGAAGAGTTGGTGAAAGGAAAATGAATATGACTAAAACACATTGTATGAAAATCTTGAAAACCTAGTAAAACTTTAGTTCCAGAAATTGATGGAGGCTACCTGATTTTTGTTACTTAGTGAGAATAGTAGGTAGCCCACCTTTGGATGTCCAGGTTATTCTAGTTATACAGATGAGGTGGTCCTTCCAAGAAATAAACTGATCGAGATTTTTTGAACTTTTATTAATTTTATGTGTATTGGTGTTTTGCCTGCATATATGTGTGCATCACATGCACGAGTTACAGCTACCATGCAGATGCTAGGAATCAAACCTGGGTCCTCTGGAAGAACAGTCAATGCTCTCAACCATCAGGCTATCTGTCTAGCCAAGGAAGGGTTTTTTAATTCTGTAGTCTTTAAAAATATTCATTTATGCATACGAGTGTTTTGCCAGCATGTATGTCTGTTCACCACCTGCCAAGTTGACAGGAAGAGGACATCAGATCCCCTGGGACTGGAGTTACAGAAAGTTAGGTGCCATGTAGGTGCTGGAGATTGAACTTGGGTCCCTGGAAGAGCAGCTTAACCATGGAGCCATCTTTTTAACCTCTTGATAGGGTCTTTTAGGTTGTCAATGAAAATTTGCTGAATTTTGGTACACATTTTGAAATAGAACGTGTATTTGTTCCACCTCAGGTTAATGTTTGTTGTTAAAGCAGATCTTATGGCCAGGCGGTGGTGGCACACAGCTTTAACCCCAGCACCCAGCACTAGGGAGGCAGAGGCAGGCGGATCTCTGTGAGTTCGAGGCCAGTCTGGTCTATAGACCAAGATCCAGGACAGGCACTGAAGCTACACAGAGAAACCCTATCTCGAAAAAAAGCAGATTTTATGGTAGCGTAAGAACAACAGAGTTCTAGTTTATCATGAAAAGAATATCTTGTTCACACTATTTTTTGCTGATGTTTTGAAACTGTCTGAAGGTACTGGCTATCTTGCAGTTTTTTACTCTAGTTTACTTAGTGGTAAATGTGGGCAGGATGTTTTACCTGAAGATTTTAAAATAAAGGTTTACTAATCAGTTGTGATTTATGCTGTAACTGGTTGTGATATTCAGAGAGTTCAGTGAGAGAGTTCAAAGTAAGAAAAGCAAAGCCAAATGTATTTTATACTTGTTTTCCATCATTGTATTTAATCTTAGCTTGCTTGAAGGAAATAGTCCCAATAAACGGCAAGATAAGGCTTTAAGGGTGCTCCAGGCCATTCTTGTTTGAAAACTGAATTTCAATTTGTACCCTCTGTTCATTTTAAGTTTACCACATTCTCTAATTACATACAGAGCATGATAGTTTAAAAAAATAGCTCTGCAGGCAAATTTCTCAAACAACTAGATCTTTTGACACAGGCTAGCTCTGTGTTTTGGGGCAAATTGCTTAATCTCTGACCTGTTTCTTCAATTTTGAAATGAGGATAATGTGGTAGCTACCTCATGAGGATTAAATGGGCCAGAGGATAGATTATATTTAAAGCACGACTGGCAATGGTAAATGTACAAAAGAATTGTTTTTGTTTCTAATAGTATCATGGCGTCAATACTTGAGCTCCCTTCTGCCATGCGACCCTTTTTGTTGTGGCGGGAGTAGCTGCAGAAGATGTCTTCACTTCCTTGATAGTAACATTTAAAGCCAAAGCGTATTGAGAGGGCCCAGGCTAGATGTATAACTGCCAGATCCACCCACAATTGGCTGTAGTTCAGAAAACCCATAGAATATTAAGATTTTTTTCTGTAGCCCTGTTTCTATCATGGTAAATATAAAGAACTATGCCTCTTTGATGTATGAGTAAAATAGGAGTGAGTTACTGTAGTTTCTTTATTAAAATTTAGTGATATTGGCATCTATAAAGCTAGAGTCTGTAGAAAGGGAGCCTAAATTTCTATAAGATCTATAAAGACTTTTTTTTTTTTTAATTGAAACATACACCACTTTCCCACAGGAAAAAAAACTGTATAATGTGTTCTGCTTTCTCAGACCAGTTCAGTGTATCTGAATTTGAATACTGTAAAAAGTAACTTTGTCTGTGACAGTGTATCAGCAAAACCATGCAGGCAGAACATCAGGTACTAAACGGTTATGAATATAGCCTTGCTGGAAAGATAGTGGGCTACTCCTTCTGCATGAGCAGCAAAGACTCACCATGTCCTGAGGAAAAGCTTTTCTTTTCTGGTGGAGCTTGAAGATAGGGTAAGTAGTGGCAAGAACCATTTTTCGGGCTTGTGTTCTCAGAAGACTATACTGCCTAGTAAAGTGTTTATGACCGTGGTCTGTGCATCCAGAGTGCTTACCTTCAAGTCAATGTTCCTCTACTGCCAGAGCTTCTCATCTGTACAGCAGATGTAAAGGAGCACTCTCAGAAGGTTTGGGGAAAGAAGAAGTGTATTGGTAATGGGTGAGTGCGTAAAGCCTTCCCTTGCTTGAAGGTGGTTTGTAAGAAATGTTATCTATTCATCTTTATTAAGCTTTACTATTTTAGAATATCTAGAACACCCTGCTCTACTCGGTTGTCTATTGCCTGTCCCTGGTGGATCTTAAATAGGATTCTTCTCTCCCACCTAAAAAGGATTCTTTTCTCTCACCTAAAAGTAGGATTCTTGTCTTCTTTCCATGGAGGAATAGTTTTAGAGTTTTCCTTTTTATTTCTGTCCAAATTGGGATGAGTTTTGTTTTGTTACGGCCTTTTGGGTTTGATTGTATAATGTTAGGAAAATAGCTAGCATTTTAATAGTCCTTTCTGGGAGCTTGCTGTTTATTGCCACCCCCCACCCCCCATTGCCAGTGGCTGCTTTTATACAGGACCAAATCCCCTCAACTGCATCTCAGCACCTGCTTATGGCAAAGCCATGCTTTAAACATCCTTGCCGTCCTTATCTAATAGTCAGGAATCTCATGAAAGTATTTTAAGTGTTTTGGGGTATACATGGAAAGGTATGGCTTTCCCTATTGCACAAATAAAAAAGAGGTTCTTTTAGAGTTTCAGGCCAGCCTGGACTAGAGGGAGATTCTATTTAAAACCAAAACAAAACAGTGTGGACTGGAAAGGTGGCCCAGGAGGTGAAGCATTTGCCATGCCAGTGTGAGGACCTGAGTTCAGATTTCAAAGCTGGGTCCCAAACTAGCAAGGTAGCTCAGTAGGTAAAAGCTCTTGCCATGCAAGCCTGACCAACTGAATTTGATCCTTCAGAACCATGTAAAGGTGGAAGGAAAGAACCAGTTACACAAAGTGGTTTTCTAACCTTCACAAGTATGCTCCGGCATGCACACTTCCCCCAATGATGAATAAATAAATTGAAATATTTTTAAAAGTCTGTTTTCACCCTCTATTGAAGCCTCAAGTGAATGTGGAAAGCTGCTTGTGTCAATTGAAGTATAATTTTCTCAGTTTATAGTACCTTTTACAAAGCCTTTTTTTTTTTTTGCTTTGAAACAACTTTAGACTTAAAGTTGCAGAGATAATGGATAACCAGGCTACAGTCCACAGCCCCAGAGAAGCTAGGTAACAAGGAGAGTCCTAAGAGGGACATGCATGGATTTCCCTGGGAAGGGAAATAGATGAGATCTCCTGGATAAAATGGGGTTAGAGGTGGAGGGTAGGGGCAGGGGCATGGGATCTGGTTGGTTAAAAAACCTGCCAAGTTTAATTTTTATCATTTATCCCCTGCTACCACCCTTTTTCTCTTCCAAGATATGTTGCCTTTAGTCATTAAACCGGTTAATTTTTTACATTCATTTCTTTCTTTTGTGTTTGTGTGTGACACACACACCATAGCATTTGTGTAGAGATTGAGGAGAACAAATGGGACTTCTTACTCTCCTTCCATATTGAGTCCCTGGAATGGAATTCATCACATCAGGCATAGTGGAAGAAGTACTGTTATCCACTGAACCATTTCACTGGCCCCATTTTAAATTATTTGCATTTATATCATTGCTATCTTCATTTTGTTAGTTAAAAAAATTCTGTGCAATAAAACCGTTTTCTGATTGATTCTTTAGTTTTATGCAGGTCCTGAAACGTCAGGTGTTTCTTCTCGGGCTAGCAAAGCTAGAGATTCATCTTGGCACTGAACTTTATGGTTTGAAATAAAAGGTGAGGGTCCTGTGATAGTGAAAACAACCTCTTTGGGTTTGTAGTTGAAAGAAGCACTTTTATAATTTAAAATTATTTCTACAAGATCAGTTGGGCTGTTTATATTGTTGATATTTGATCATTTTAGCTTCAGAGTGACAAGACATTCTTTTAAAATCATAAGCATGCTTAGTTGTAAACATAGATGCAAATTGAGATGAACTGGAGAATTTAACTTTTTAGAAGTCATGATTTAATAAGAACTAGTATAATCATTTAATGTCAGAAAAGTAACACATCTGATTATTTATATGGTCTTTGAGAAAAACCCTTGGTTTCAATTTGTGGCCATTGTAGTTGGTTGTTTTTGCTCTTTGCTCTTTGGTCTTTTAAGGGCCTACCACCCAGCTCCCAAATAAATCACACACGGAGGATTATTCTTAATTATTAATATTTGCCCTTAGCTTAGCTTGTTTCTAGCCAGCTTTTCTGAACTTTAAGTTATCCCATCAATCTTTCGCCTCTGGGCTTTTATCGTCTCTCTATTTCTGTGTATCTTACTTCCACTCTTACTCTGTGGTGGCTAGCTGGGTGGCTGGCCCCTAGCATCCCCGTCTCCTTGTTTTCGTACTCTTTCTTCTTTTGCTCTTTCTCTCCTTCTGTTTATTCTCTCTGCCTGCCAGCCCTGCCTATCATTTTCCTGCCTCGCTATTGGCCATTCAGCTCTTTATTAGACCATCATGTTTTAGACAGGCAAGTAACACAGCTTCACTGAGTTAAACAAATGCAACATAAAAAAAATGCAGCACATCCTTGCAACATTAAACATATTCCATAGCACAAACTAATGTAACAAAAAATGTAACACATCAAGTGGGCACAGTGGCACACAACTTTAATCTCAGCACTCGGGAGGCAGAGCCAGGGGAATCTCTGAGTTCAAGGCCAGCCTGGTCTACAGAGTGAGATCCAGGACAGGCACCAAAACTACAACAGAGAAACCCTGTCTCAAAAAAACAAAACAAAAAAATTTAACACATCTTAAATACTATTCTACAGGCCATGATTGACTTTTTTTTAACTTTTATTTTCAGGGATGTGATATGTGGAGATTCCATTATTCTGAATTTTCATACATGCTTTAAGCTTGATGTCCAAGTCATAGTGTAAACAGAAAGTTATCTGGTAGGTTCCACATCACAGGCTTTACTTTAGAAAGTCTTATCTTTTCTGCCACAGAAATAACTTTTGGCTGTTAGTCATGGATGGCAATGAAAATAATTTTGGGTTGGTTGGATGAAATTGTTTCCAATGAATATGGTTTATATTGAGAGATACTCCTAGTATATTCTCTTAGTATGTAGAAATCCCATAGACCATAGCAAATTGGGTAGGGGGTGAATGTAATTTCAGTAATTTCAGTTGTTTTATACTTACTCAGATCTTTTCATCACCTTGGACAAATTAACTTTAAATGCCTTCATTTCTTTATTTGTAAAATTAGGGGATTTAACTAGCTGTGTCAATCTATTAAGTTCCAAGATATAAAGTAATGCTCTTAACAGAAAATTACAAAGTAGTTCTAGATCTTTATGAGGCAACACTTGTCACTGTAACTAGAAGTCAGTTTATCTGCTTGGATTCCAGCTAACACCAAGAGTCCCTTATTTTGACACCTGTGTGAGTATTTTTTTATTATTAGCATATTACTCTTGAAATGATAGTCATTAGAATTTTGTACTTGGATCTGAAGCACTCGACTTCAAGATTTTTTGCTTTCATGCTTTTTGAATAATTTTGAAAAATGTATTCCTTCAAGACGTAAAAAGAATTAAAAGACTTTTTACCCAGCTTTAATAGAAAGTGCACACTATCCATAGTGAACAACTCAGTGAATTTCCATCAGCCAAACACACGTTTGTGTATCAGCCCCTGTCGGGTATCATAAATAACTATGAAGTCTTGTCTTGCCTACCTTAGCGTACCACCTGCTATTTTCTTGTCTTTTACCACCACAGACCAATTTTGCCTACTTTTGTACTTTATATGAATGGAATCTTTCTGTCTGATGGCTTTGGAATAAAATAGTAAATGTAAAAGGAATCCGTGTATAGTTGTAGACTAGTCTCATTACTGTATATTTCCTTGTATGAATATATCACTATTTATTGCTGATGGAGATTGTTGAAGTACCAGTGTTTGAGAGTCTTGACATAGGCAGGTTTCTTTTTTTAAAAAATATATTTATTTATTAAAATTTTTTTCATTTCACATACCAACCCCAGTTGCCCCTCCCTCCCCTTCTCCCGCCTCACCTCCCTCCCACTCTACCCCCATCCCCTCCTCAGAGTGGGTAAGGCCTCCCAGGGTAGTCAACAAAGTCTGGCACACCAAGTTGAAGGAGAGCCTAGCCCCTCCCCATTGTATCAAGGCTGAGCAAGGTATCCCACCACAGGGAATGGGCTCCAAAAAGTCAGTTCATGCATCTGGGATAAGTCCTGGTCCTGCTGCCAGGGACCCCACAAACAAATCAAGCCACACAACTGTCACCCACATTCAGCGGGCCTAGTTCGGTCCCATGCAGGTTCCCGAGCTGTCAGTCCAGAGTCAGTGAACTCCGAGTAGCCCCGGTCAGCTGTCTCTGTGGGTTTCCCCATCATGATCTTGACCCCCTCTTCTTCTTTTTTTTTTTTGAATGTATAGGCAGGTTTCTTAAAGATTGTTTCTTTAAGATCATCATTGATGATAGTTTCTCTTAGTGCTAAGATTACAGGAGGAGTGAGAGCTGTTTACTTGAACTATGAACACTTAATTATTTTGTTGCTCTTGAGACAGGGTCTTACTTTGTAGCTCTAGCTGGCCAGGAACTCACAGAGATCCACTTCCCTCTGTCTTCCCAGTACTCGGATTATAGGTGAGCACCACCACTCCCAGCTTAACACACTTTTAAAAGATATTAAAAAGCTTTTTATTGTGCAATCTCAGGGAGAGTATCAGTGTTTTAGTTAAATGTTCTAGTTGGAGAGGTTTATACTTTTTTAACTCTCGGGTAAAATTCCTTTAAAAAGTGTCATATACACCTTGTCTCTTGTCACTTGCTCATTTGTAGTAGTTCTTCATTACATGTTGGAAACGTACCCTTGCTGGTTACAAATACATTCTGCCACTGTGTGATATGAACTTCCATTTTTCATGAGTCTGTTCAGAAATGAAAGTTCTCATTTGTAATATAATGAGTATTTCCCCTTATGTTTAAAGTAGACACATACTTCAGTTTAAACCATCTTTTCCTATCCCATGATGAAAGGGATATTTTCTCTCATCTGGAAGCTTTGCAGCTTTGGTGTTCACACAAAGATCCAGTGATTACGTGAAATTGATTGTTGTCTGTCCCTTTCTCCATATGGATAGCAAGATGTCCTAGCACAGGGATTTCCATACTACTGAGAAGTATTAAATGTGCATCTGTATTATGGTTCTCTTTCTATGCTCTGTTCTGTGTGTGTCTCCCAGTTCTGGCCCCACATTGTCTTGTTTATGATAGCTTCATAGTAAGTCTCAATAGTCAGTAGAACAAGTTCTTCCACCTTGTCCTCAGAACATCATGGCCGTTCTCAGCCCTTTGCACATTTATATGAACTTTAGTATCATGTTACATAGAGACACATATGCATACACAGTCTGCTAGTGCTTTGATTGTGATTGTGTGGACCCTAAAGAACATTTTGTAGAGAAATGATATCTTGGTTTTCAACTACATGAACATAGAACATTACTCAATTATTTTTTTCTCTGCGGTATTTAGAATATTCTACCAAACCTTTTATTCTTAGATATTTGATATTTTTATGTTACTATATGTAAGTCCTTGTAGACTTCATTTTGTTTATATATTTATGTTGACCTTATATATAACCATTGTGTTAAACTTTCATCACCTTTGGTACTTAGCTTTGGAATCTTTTACTAGGTAGTTAATCATCTCCCAATAAAGAAAATTTTGTTTCTTTCTTTCAAATTGTTTTATAAGATTTTTGTGTTACTGCACTGGCTAGTTCTCTAATATTAAACAGAAGTAGTATTAGTTGGTACTGGTTTTGTTTCAGTTCTCAAAGAAAAACATTTACCATTTCTACACTAAGATACTTGCTTTTAATATTTTCCTAGCTTTTATAAGAATAAGGAAATTTTGGTCTGTTCTGAGATAGGTAAGCATTTATATTATGAGTGATTGGATCTTATCAAGTGCTCTTCCTAGTAAAATAACTATCATTTTGTTCTTTAAATCAAATTTATTGATTACCAGTTGCTAAATCAGCTTTACAATGCATCTGGGTCAACAATATATTTTTCTTTTATATTACTTGGAAATTTTAAATCTTTGTTCATGAGCAAGATTGCCTTGAATTAACAAGGTTTCTTTTCTTTTTTTTTTGTATTCTGGTCAGATTTTGATACTTTTATAAGATTAATTAAGAAGTGCATTTTTTTTTTTTTTTCGAGACAGGGTTTCTCTGTGTAGCTTTGCGCCTTTTCTGGAGCTAACTTGGTAGCCCAGGCTGGCCTCGAACTCACAGAGATCCGCCTGGCTCTGCCTCCCGAGTGCTGGGATTAAAGGCTGTTTATTTATTTGTTTGTTTATTTATAAGTGCATGCTAAATTCAGTAGTCAAGCCATTTAGATATGGAGTTTTCTTTATGGGAAACGTCAGCTACAGGTTCAGCAGCTTTTAAAAACTATATTGGTAGGAATTGGGAACCTTGCTTGGTAGGAGTGCTTGAGTAATATACATGAAGCCCTCCATTCAGTCACCAGTAGTACATAACAAAGAATGGTACTTCATGCCTGGAATCCCTCACGTAGGAAGTGGAGGCAGGAGGATTGCTAGAGTGTAATGAGTGCCAAGTGATCCATAGCTACATATCACAATTCTTTTTGAAAGAAAAGTAAAAAAGGCTGAGCAGTGGTGGCACACTCCTTTAATCCCAGCACTCGGGAGGCAGAGCTAGGCGGATCTCTGTGAGTTCGAGGCCAGCCTGGGCTACCAAGTGAGTTCCAGGAAAGGCGCAAAGCTACACAGAAAAACCCTGTCTCGAAAAACCAAAAAAACAAAACAAAACAAAAAAAAGGAATAAATGTAAATTTTAAATAATAATATAATAATTTAGTATTCTTCAGCCTCATTTCTTACCACTGTTGTGGCAAATTATTTTGATAAGCTTTTCAGTTTCATCTGAATTTGCATATATATTGGCATTACATTTGTAAAAAACAAATCTTTTTAAAAGATGTATTATGTGAGTGTTTGCTTACTTAGCTATATAGTTACCATTTTCATGCCTGATACCCATGGAGTGTAGCTGGCAATTTCTTTTGGGTCGCCAACCAGCTTCCAAATAACGATTCAGAGACTTATTAATTATGGATGCATGGCCTTATCTTGGGCTTGTCCCACTAGCTCTTTTAGCTTAATTTAACCTGTTCCTATTCATCTACATTTTGCTTCGGAGATTTTGACCTTTCTTTCATTCTCTGTGTCCTACTTTCCTGCTTCGTCTGTGGCTGGCTAGCTGGCCCCTGGCATCTCCCTGTAGTCTCTTTTTCTTTCTTTCTGAGCCTAAATTCCTCCTCCTCCTTACTGTCCCTGCCCAGAAGTTCTGCCTATACCTCCTCCCTCACTGTTGGCCATTTGCTTTTTTATTAGACCAATCAGGTGCCTTAGGAAGAAGGCAAGGTAAAACCGCAACACATCTTTGCAAATATTCTGCAACAACAGAGGCCAAAAGATGTTGACTGGAGTTGCAGATATGCCAAGTGGGTGCTAGAAATTAAACCAGGGTTCTCTGCAAAAGCAGCAAGTGCTCTTAACCACCAAGCTATCTATCAAGTCCCTTGCATTGTATTTAGAACCTCATTGGGAAAGTGACTGGAGGTCGGAACAAATGCACTGTTAATTCAAAAGCAGCCTAGGCTATATAGGTAGATTCTGTCTTCAGAAAGTAAAAAGATATTCCTCCTCAGAAAATTTCATGTAAATGATGTTCAGAAATGTGTAACCTTTCATTACTGGCCTCTCTAAGTGATATCAGGTCACATGTAGTCTTTTGTTACTTGTAGTTGGAGAGCTTCTCTCCAGGTTTCACCAAGCCCCCCACGGTCCCACAACCCACATATAAAATAATCATACAGACACTTATATTATTTAAACTGTGTGGCCATTAGCTCAAGCCTACCATTGTCTAGCTCTTACTTTTAAATTAACCCATTTCTGTTAGTCTATACTTTGCAATGTGGCTTGTGGTTTACCGTTGTCTGTACATGTTGCTTCTCCTGGCAGCGGCTGGCAGTGTCTTCTCTCAGCCTTCCTGTTCCCAGCCTTCTCCTCTTCCTTGTCCCGCCTACCCTATCCTTCCTGCCTGGCTACTAGCCAATCAGCACTTTATTTATACAGAGTGATATCCACAGCAGTTACTGGCTTCTTTGACTTAGCATAATGTCCTCAAGGTTCACTCACATTATAACGTGTGCCAATATTTCATTTGTTTCTATTGCCAAATAATTACCATTATATTCATATACTATGTTTTATTTATTCACCAGTTAACAGACATGAGTTATTTTCCTTTTAGACTTTTATGAATAATCTTGCTGTGAACTGCACACACTTCTATTTAAACATTTATTTCTCTTGGGTCTTTATTCTTGAAAGTGGGTATATGTTTTTTTCAATATTTTTATTTAAAAATAGTATTATTTGTATTGGGGGGTGGCTGTGCATGTGCCATGATATATGTGTATTAGAGGACAACTTGAAGGAGTTGGATCTTTTCTTCTATTATGTGGATCTTGGGATTGGGATTGAACTCAGGTTGGCAGGTATGGCAGCAAGGCCAGCCATCTCAACCACATTCTTTTTAATACTTTTTGAAATTCGCATACAAAGTAATGGATTTTATTGTGGCTTTTTAATAAAGGTATGCCACTATACTTTCTTCTTACCCCTTTCCCACTGCCCTTTCTATCCCTTCTTCTGCACCTTTCTTGTTGGCTCCTTCCTCCCCCTTGTCACATGTATTCCATTATCTTTTCTTGTCTTACTTCCATCGCTCCTCCTATACAGTCTCTTCTGGGCTTTTTCTGTGCAGCAGTCTCTGCATGCCCATTGATAAGTCTGCTAGTCGTGCGGTACTGTTCCTCATTTCTTTAGTTTTTTTCTTTTAACCACTGAGAAACATACCTGATAATCTGCCAATGTGATGTTATATGACTGTTTGACCTAGTCAACTTTTGTTCTTTTTGTATGTGACTTGAAACCTTAGTAATGTAAGGTTTCTGTAAATTTAGTTTGTTATGTTTTGATTAATTAGCTGGACGCGGTGGCACACAATTTAATCCCAGCACTGTGGAGGCAGAAGCAGGTGGATCTCTGTGAGTTCAAGGACAGCCTGATCTACATAGTGAGTTCCAGAACAGCCAGGAATACACATAGAAACCCTGCCTTGAAAAAACAAAGAAAAATATTATATGAATGTATGGGATGTGGGTATGTGTGTGTGTGCGTGCGTGTGCATGCACTTCATGACTTTCTGGTTCTTTCCTTTCACGGATTGGCTTCAGGAATCCAAGCAAACCCAGGCTGTCAGCTTATACTGTAAGATCTTTACCCAGTTGAACCATCTCACTGGCTCTGAAATTCATTTTTTTTTTAAATTCCATATGTGAGTACTGTGTATGCAACCACTGAGATTCATTCTTTTTAATTTTTTAAAAATTCGACACATGGGTACTGTATTTACAGTCCCTGAGATTTCATTCTTGATGGGTATTTTATCCAGAGTGGAATTCTAAGCTTATAGTTACTGTCTGCTCTTTGGAGATAACAGTTTTTGAGGTTCTTTTTTTTTTTTTCTCCAGAATAAAGCCTTCATTTGGCATACCATTGATTTCTTCGAAAGAAGCCTCTTACCCTTAAGGATGCTTTTAAAATTTCTTTGTGGGTTTTTCAAGCAGTAATGTATTAAAATTATTAAGTATGAGGTTTGACGTCTTTCATCATTTTTGGAAACTTCTCAGTCATGCACATCATGCTTCTACTTCATTCTGTCCTTTCTGGGATTTTAGTGAACTCTAGGCTACTAGACCATCATTTTATTTATGTTACTCACCCTTTTTCATTCTTTTAATTCATATTTGTATAGCATCCATCACCCATTAAATGGTGTTTCATGAATCAATTTCATTTTTTTCAAGACAGGGTTTCTCTGTGTAACAGTCCTGGCTGTCCTGGAACTCACTCTGTAGCCCAGGCTGGCCTTGAACTCACAGAGATCCGCCTGGCTCAGCCTTCCAAGTGCTGGGATTAAAGGCGTATGCCACCGCTGCCCGGCTTAATTTCAATTTTTGCATGCTTAGTAATAGTTGCTTTTCTTTTAAAAATCTATAGTCATTTGGTGCATATTATTGTTTGTGGAAACCACGCTCCATCCATGTACACAGTGGGTATCCTCTAAGATTATATTTATAGTAATGTCATAGACTTATTACCTTCTCAGTATGATATCTGCACAGTGATTCCATTCTTAAAACCTCTTTGTGTCTATAGGTGTAACATAAAGTCCATACTTTGCTACTTTTTATGACTTCAGATTTGTTGCTGAGATTATTTTTTCTTGAACATAGCAAGCATATTTTAAAACGTGTAGCCTGATATTGCTAATAACTGTATCCCTGTGAATATGTTCTAGACTGTTTTCTTGTTGCAGTGGTGGTGATAGTAGTTGTTATTTCTGTGGTTTTGGCCATTTCCTATGCTTGATTTTCTTTACATTTATTGTGGACATTGTATTTGAAAATTATTCGAGAAATCATTTGAAAGCAAAGGTGATATATTTCAGAAAAGCTTGCATGCATGCCTGTGTGCATGCATGCGTGTGTGTGTGCGTGCGTGCGTGCGTGCGTGTGTGTGTGTGTGTGTGTGCGCGCGTGCGTGCGTGTGTATGTGTGTGTGAATTTGCTTTAGCAAATCCAGATACTGTTTAATCAAATTTCAGGTGGTGGTAGTGGTGGTGGTGATTTTTTGTTTGTTTGATGGTAGTAGTAGTATTAGGGATTGAACCTAAGGCCTGTATATGCTAGGCAAGCATTCCAGTGCTGTGTCAGTCAGATGGCTCAAGACCACATTATATTCAGTGATTAATTTCTGATTGACACTTATTTCTAAAGTGCTGGTTGGTTGCAAACTGAAGGTGGGGAAAGAACACCTACCACTTTCGTACATGTGGCCTTACATGACAATAAGTTTATTTTCAGGCTGTCAGGTAAAGTTTAACTTCTAACTTTATCTTCTATATTTTCCTAGTTCTCAAAGTACTCTCTTGATAGGTCTTTGAACCTTTAAGAAAAAGCCATTTTTAAATGTGTTGTCTAACTCTGTTACTTGTCTATGGTGGGAGGGTTGATTGAAATAACCCAGTATCTTATAGATGAAAGGCTTTCATTGGGTCTTCATGGGCACAGTTTACTTATGAATGGCAATGACTTTCTCTTCTCCAAGACCTTAGGCTATTTTACTAGTTGTGTGTAAGCTTTGTTTTAAATAGCTGTATTCACATATATAATTATGTAATTTTTTAATCGAAGATTATCATATTCTACCTATGTATAAATATAAGTAAATTATTTCCTGACTATTCAGCAACAGTTTTAAGTCCTTTTCACCCTGGCAGTTCCTAGTCCCTAGCAATAGATAAGTTTATTGTGTTAACATTTTAGCTAAACATAGTATCTGGAATGATTATCAGAATGTGAAATTCCTCTTGATTGCTGTTGAAATTGGGATCCTAATAGCAACTAGTTTTCATTACTCTCATGGAAAAGAATACTAGCCTAGTTTTTCTTTTCCCATGACTTGTTAGTGTACCTGTATGTGGGCATAGTAGACATCTGCTTGTGTGATACAGAAAGAGAAGGAAGTTCAGGGAGTCTTAGGTTTGCTACCATATGAGCACTCAACACAGTGAATAAATGTGGCACATTACCAATGACAACCCCTTTTATGTAGATTAATTCCCACAGTAGCCTTTGAGGTTAGTATCTAATTCGGTGTGGTATTAAGTAAAAGATTAGGAAACTGCCGCCTGAGAGAGCTTAAGTTAACTTGTCTGTGGCCCTACACCTGGAAACCAATGCATGTTGTCTTTTATTAGTACACATTTTATTTCAACTATTATGGCCTAGAGATGCACATTGACTTCAAAGTTTTATCATTTTATGCTTTTTTTCCCTGTAAACCCTAAAATCAAGACCCCGTGACTCGTGTCCTAAACTAGACAGTTAAGAGATAACTCTTTGCTCTCCTGTCCTCACTGACCCTCATCCTTCCCTATTTCTAGAACATCATTTTACTAGTTCTGAGATTTACCAGTCTTTGTGCTCTGTTAGAAAGCTTGCTATGGTACTCTTCCTCTCTCATCCTGCCTAAGGCACCCACTTCCCTTGTCCAGTTCTAACGAAGCTTCTCGGCTTTCAGTTACATTTGTCACCTTTATTGGTAAACTCAGACTTCCCTACTGTCTTCATGAACATCTTCTATAAGGCTTCCTTGTTTGCTCCTTCAGTTATTCTTGATGGAATCGTAGTCAAGTTTCTATTTGCTCTATCCTTCTGAATGTTAGCAGCCAAAAGCTGACCTGCTTCTGCACTCTCTCCCAGCAGTAGTCAGGACTGCTCCATCCGTGGTGCCTCTTCCACTTCTCAGTGTCCCTGACATCTTTCACCTCCGGTGCTATGCTGTGCTAGCCTTGGAAAGCTAGCGTTACTACTCCTGTGAACATCGAGTGCTTTTATTTATTTGTAGCCTGTTCAACCACATGACCTTCAGTTCCCGCAGCTCTAAGATAGGAGGATGCTTTCTCCTCCAGTTTTGTGTTTTGCCTTTCTTTCAAGAAACATTTTTTCTCTGTCCCCGTTATGGGATTCTCTTTGGGGGGTTCCTCATTTATTAGTTTTCTCCCGTGTTCCACTTAAAAACACCCAATGTTTAAAGGTATTGGAAGAACTCTGACTTGTACCAAATCCCTTTGAATATATTGCTTCAGTGCTTTTGCATGTCCCCTTGTTTCTTTTAATCCTACATGTTTTCTCTGATCTAGTTTGGTTATTTTTCTTCGCAAATTCACTTTATTGGATTTCTATCTTCTATAAACTTCCTTCTCAGTGGCATACAAAGTGTACACATTTCACCAGTTCAAGAGAATTGGGGCATGGAGTTTGTACTTGTGGGCCTCATTGCTTACTGCAAGGTTGAGAATTTCATGCATGAGTGTACTGTACTTGTATCATCCCCACCCTTCCCTCTGCCCCTTCAACCCCTCCATCAAATTCATGACCTCTTTTATAAGTATCGTTTTCTTTTATACACACACATGCACACATATCTAAATGCTTGACTGTGCATGAGTTTGGGATTGGGGGCTCATTCCGGAAGAAATCTCATTCTCCTTCCTTCAGCAGCCATGGACTGACTGCCTGTAGCTCTTCATCTAGGGTGGTGCTTCATGGAATTTCCCTCTATCCATTTTGTATGTCACCTCGTGTGCTCTTTGCAGATTTTATCCAGGTAACCATATTGCTGAGAGTTTGTAGGTGCCCCCACATCCCTGTCCTGGCCAAAAGACACTTACCCTGATAGCAGTCATTCTGGTTCCCAGGCTCTTACAGTCTGCCCCCCCTCGCCCACCCCCGTCAGTGTTCCCTGAGGTGTAGGGATTGTGTTATCATGTCCCAGTTGAGGCTGGGTGCCCCATGGTCACTTACTCTTGTCATTTTGATCAGTTGTCGATCACTGTCATGGCCTCTGCCTGCTGAAAAAAGAAAAGGAATAGATTGTTTGATGGGTTACCAATGAGAGCTGTACATACCTAGGAGTAAGAAGTATTTAGAAGACAGTTAAAAACTCTATTACTTAAGTAGCATGGTAGTAGTAGGTTCTCCTCTAGGGCCTGCAAACTATCCAGCCACAGGTTTGGCTAGGTTAACAATACCATACGTGAGTTTCTTCCAGTTGAGTGGGTTTTAGGTACAATTAGATAGTTGTTAATTACTCCTAAAACACAAGTGACTTATTGCAGTTTCTACAAATATTTAAATATACTGGTTTGTATTTTCTACTTTTGCCTTTTTTTTCTTATATTCTATATGAGATAATTAAAATCATCCATTTTCCTCCTACATTTTTTCTTTTCTTATATTGAGTCAAGGTCTTTCTATGTGGCTGGCCTTGAACTTGATATTGTCCCTTCCTTAACTTCCCAAGTCTTAGGTGATAAGTGTGGACCACTGTACTCAGTTAAAATCATTATCTTTTAGGTATTACTTGGAATGTGTTACATTTTTTTCTTAAACATCTATAGTGACTCTTAGTCATTTTTAGATTAATGACTCTTTCCAAATATACACAAATAAAAAGATCAACAAACTTCTAATTGCTGTAGCTGGCAACATATTATCAAATTTGTTTTTTCCCCATTGCTTTTCATTTTTCTAAGAAAAGCATAAACAAGATATAATTGCACTCCAAAGTTAATGCACCTCTTAACACTTTTTCTTACATAACTGCAATGACATTATCACAGAACACACCTAATAATAACACCTTAGCAGCATAGGCAACACTTAGTCCCTATGGAAGTTTCCCCAGTGAAGTCTTTTCATCATTTTTTGGTGATCTGTATCAATTTTTGCTGGGTTTATAAAGTCCCATTCTAGTGGAGGTTAGTTTGTTCTTTTATCCTCTGTATTTCAAATGGGCTGCAAATTATGTATCTGCTCAGTTAGATTCAGTTTATAGTTTTGGAGGTGAGGCCAGGAGCACTTGCTGTCATTTCATTTAATGTTTGACCTGGGAGTACTTAATGTGTAGTTTGGTCACGTCTGTCATTATTGGCTGGTTCTTCCCCCTGTGGAAGAACACTACCCTCCTTTACTAGTGCTGTTTGCTTAACCTAAAATCTCTTGGCAGTTATGGAGTGCTAAAGTCCTAGGTTGGAAACCGAATACTCTGCTTTCATCTTTACTGCTTTGCATTATTTCACTGTAGTTTATTATAAAATAATTTTCTTCCTTCTGACGGAAGTCAAAAGTCATTCTCAAAATGGTAGACTAGTGATTTTGTGGGTTACGCAGAAGTGTCTAGTCTCCTAGTTCTGAATGAGTTATCCCGTTCTACTGAGATTGAGCGGCAGAATAAAAAAGGGAAAGAAAAGACCTTGTACCTACTTCATGCTGCTGTCTTGCAGTTAGGGTATGGTGCTCACTTGAACTGTGGGAATGCGTAGTCCTGTAATTTACTGGAGACTAACTCAGGCTCACTATGAAGACATTTAAATTTTAAAGACCCATGGCCTTAAAAGGGCCCCAGCACAGTTTTGTAATCAAATGCATTAAATTTTAATGACTACTTTATCTTGAGAAGCTGCAGGGTACCCCCTGATGGTTTACTCTTCTTGCTAGCTTTCTGCGAAGCCAGGCTCTCAGCAGAGCTTTGTGCCTTTGCTATCTGGACCTGTGCCTTAGGCCCTAGAGGTGACTGTTGGGAGCAACCTATCTCAGGCAGCCTAGGGAACTTTTTCTTCAGTGTTGACTAAACATAAACTTTATTTGGTGAAATTTCATGTAGTCAAATACCATAAGCAGCTATTACTGCCTGTTTAGCAGTAGAAAGCGTAATTTCTTTGGACAATTCATTTAGTGATAGCTCTGGCCCATGGCTCAGATCTCTATTGGTTGGAGCTGATGGAATATGTAAGACCTACCCCAAGCAATAACTAGATATATATGGATATATAGATCTTCTCCATTCTCACATCATTTTCTATAACAAAATTGAACAGATAATAATAATGCTAGTATCATTAGCAACCAAGGCTATCAATTTTTAGTTGTATTATATCCATAATTCTGGCTTTGAGGCTTGTAGGTCTGAATCAAGGTTGTATAACCATATCAACTTTGATTACTACATAGCTTATCTTTGTACCTTGAAAAATATTCCTACTCTTTTTACCATGTTTCCTAATATATTTTTCTATATACATTATGTATGTATGTATGTATCTGTTGTGAATGAAACATTGGACAAGAAGCTCTGAAGCCTACTTAATTTATCCTGCATTTTAGCTAGTTTTTAATCTTCTTTTCCCTTCAGTTATTTTGGGTAAACCAAGAGTTTATATTGGGCTTGAGCTCAGGGATTCTCAGCTTCAGTATTATGATATTGAGGTGGATAATTCTTGGTTATTGGGGGTTATCCTGTGCACCGTGAGATGGTTAGGATCACTCCTGGCCTCTGCCTGACAGATTCTAGTACACTCCTCATTATGACAACTAAAAGTAATTCTAAACATCACATGTTACTTTTATAATAAAAGTATTTTATTTGTGTGTGTACACACATGCATGTGCTCATGCAAATATTGCATGCCATGGAACACATAAGGAGGTCAGAAAACAAGTTTCAGAAATCAGTTCTCTCCTTGTGTGGGTACCAGGCTTGTGTGACAAGGGCTTTTAACTACTGAGCCATCTCACCAGCCTGCCAAATGTCTTTTACAGGGCAGAACAACTGGTATAGATGGTGTGTTAGAACCTACCATCTTTCTATTGTGTTTATTTCAAATAAAACTGGACCTACTCTTTGTGATTCAGTGCTATTTCTTCCATGAAGCTTTCTACAGCTCTCCTTTTCTTTGTCTTACCTTGAGCAAGGTTTTCTTTTTCTGACTACTACAGATTGTGACCCACTCTGTTTCTAAATATTGATGTATTTTTCTTAATTTGAGGATAGGAGCTTTCTGTATTTTTAAACTCAGATTTTGAGTGGACAATGGATTTGGGAATATCAGGTTAGAAAATATTAAACAAATGATTTAAAATGGTGTTCTTGTCAACTTCTCCAACTCATCCACTAGCAGATTCCCACAGAACTTGAATTTCTGGATTAAGGAGAGCAATAACTCAGATGGGAGCCTCCTTTATGTATCTGTGAGAGAGCTGTAGGAACACGTGTGGGCTACATTTGAAAGACCCAGAGATTAGTGGAGTAAGCTGTTGCAGTTTTCAGACAGACTTTTGGCCCCATTTTTGTGGTGTGTGTGTGTGTGTGTGTCTGTGTGTGTGTGTGTCTGTGTGTGTGTGTCTGTGTGTGTCTTGTGTGTGTGTGTCTGTGTGTGTGTGTGTGTGTGTGTGTGTGTGTGTGTGTGTGTGTGTGTGTGTAACAGCACGCATGTGGAAGTGAGAGTACAAGTGACAGGAGTCTGCTCTCCTTTCCTGGGTGGCGGAGGGACCGGACTCAGCTTGTCAGGCTTGATGCCCAGCAGCTTTGATCCCGAACCAATCGCACTGGTCCAAAGAGGTTTTTTAATCAAATAGAAATCTTGTAGTTATTTTAAAAAAAGTACACAGGGATAGCAGTTATCAAATCCTCTGACAATAAGAAACACAATTATATCTAATATATACACGTATACTTGAAACCGAGTTTTCATTTGGTATTTAGCAATATGTGTTGCACTTTGTTATTTTTCTGTTACCTTTGTTGGTTTTTTTTTAAAGACTAGCCATTGCCTAGTACACATGTCTGATATAGAAATTGGTCATGACCCTAGCATTTGAAAAACACAAGTAATAAAATATGGAGATTATTTGCCTCAAGAGTATGTCGCTCATAAGTTGTCTTTCTTTTGAAATATGTCATTTAGAAATTGAGCCAACAAAGACATTAGGACATCTTAATCAAACCATATTAAATTTCCAACTATTTTAAAGTCCTATATTTTGACATTTCTACCAAATATTTAGTATGTATAACCAAATGTGATTGTCTTGCCCTTATTCAAAATTTATATTGATAAAACCTAGAAGAGACAAAAATTTAACATATATACTATTTGAACTTCTGAAAGTGTAACGAACACTCAGTGGTTTTTATAGGCATTTAAAATGGGGAAAAGCTGTGTTTATTCAAGTTCATGGTAGAGTAACATGACGTGGGGTGGATTTTCTGTTCTATCAGAGCACATGGTAGCAATAGTAAGTTGGATGATCAGTACTTGTATCTCATACTTAAAGATAATTTTTATTCGAGATAAAGTCAAAATTTTTTAAAAATAAACTAATTTCTAGAAGTCTAAAAGTTATAAACAGGATATGGTTATTTCAGTTGTGTGTTTATGAAATGAAACATACTCAGGAGATTAATTACAAACTATGTATGATAGCTCTGATATATAGAGCCTGATATTTAACATGATGATGTTAACCTTGAATTTCTAGATTTACCAAGGCTGCAGATAATCTCTAAATTGTAGAAAGTATTCACTGTCAAAATGAGTGAATAAAGTTACTGTTCTTTATATAGATCTTTTTTTTTTTTTTTTGGTGTGGAACAGAAACATGTAATAGCATTTTTAAATTAAATATTTCATTTATGCAATTAAAAACTGTGTCTATCATAGATCCAGGCTTAATCCTTGTCTAAATAGAATGGGAGCTCAAGATGGTAAGTTGCTATAATCAGGTGCCACAAACCCTCAAGAAAAGAAGCACTAGATTATGCTCTTGTCTTTTTGAAATGCAACTTTCTTCTATGTAGAGTTTGATTACTATAGAATTTTTTTTTTATCTAGAAAGATGAGTCAGCTTGTGATGATAATTGGCAGAGAGCCGCATGCCCTAAAAGAGCAGCGTCTTGTCTGCCATTCCTTTAAGTCACTAGAAGTTTCATAGTTGTCATTGTAAATTTTGAGCTGGGAAATTGGCAAAAGGGTAATGATCTTTACATTTTCTCAGATCCTAGACTACTGAAAAGAAGGTCATTTCAGAGCTGGGGATGTGAATGAAAAACCTCCTATTCCAGGACTCGTAGACCATATTGAGGTATGTTTTTCCTCCAATTTTAAATAGACTTTAATTTTTAAGAATAGATTTATTTTGCGGAAGAATTGAGAATGTAGTACAGAGTTTCCATATACCCTGTACTCAGTTTCTCCTGTTACTGACAGCGTATATTAGCATGGAGCCTTTGTTATAATTAATGAATCATTATCAATTATCACTTGTAGCCTGCTCTTTATTCTTATTCCCTTACTTTTTCACCAGGTGTGATTTTTTTCTTTCTGTTTTAAGCTTCCATACAGGAAACTACATAATGTTTGGTTGTTATGTCTCCTTGGGTTCCTCTTTCCTCTTACACCTTTTCAGACTGTCCTTTTTCTTTTTGAGACTGTGACAGTTTTGATGGGAACGTACTGATCAGGTACTTTGTAGAGCATTCCTGTGATGTTTTGCTAATGGTTAGGCAGGGGTTATGGATTATTTTAGAGGAAGGCTGTAAAGATAAGGTACCATTTGATGTTCTTTTCTAATCATGTCCAGAGTATATACTATCAGTATAGCTTATCACTGCTAATATTGACTTTGATTCACCTGACTGGGAGAGTGTTTGTCATGTTTCTCTGCTGTAAAACCAACCTTTTGTCTTCACCTTTTTCTGTGTTTTGCTCTGCGGAAAGAAAGCAGTGTACATACCACAATTAAGCTCTCTTTAAGTTATGTTCCATCTACTTTGACGGTAAATGATCTGTATGAACTATGTGGAATTGTTGGGCATGGCAGATGTATCCCCCCAATTATTTTAGCTAGCATGTCCTTTTATCAGTGTAGACTTACACAGATTTAGTTTATACTGTGGGTCATAATCTGATACTACTTTATTTTGATGTTCTGGTTCTTTTAGCTGTGGTCATTGGGAGTTCTTTCCTTTGTCTCCTCTGTTATTTTTGACATGAGCCTGTCATCATGGAGTTTTGTTTGTTTTTTGAGTGTTTCTTTACTTCCTGGCACTACAAGATGCTTCAAGCTCATCGTGTATACTCCCCGACCTAGTTCTAGAATCAGCTATTTCTCCCTGGGGTTGTGTCTTTCTGTTAGAGAATGATGCTAGAAACTTAGCTTGTTGCTAGATATGCCCATTCATCCTAGAGCAGTGGTTCTCAGCCTTCCTCATGCTGCACCCTTTTAATACAGTTCCTCATGCTGTGCTGACCCCCACCACTACTTCAGAACTGACATTTTGCTACTGTTATGAACCATAATGTAAATATCTGTGTTTTCCAATGGTCTTAAGCAACCCCTGTGAAAGGGTAATTCGACCCCACCAGAGGGGTTGAGAATCACTTTTCAGGATTTTTCTGGCTGGAATATAAGCATATGTGTAAATATTTCAGCATACAGGTTACAGATAACAAACATATAATGATCAGACTGTTTTATGATTAAATTTAACATGAGTATGCTTTCATTTGTTTCTAGGGCTATATTTAACTTGAACATGTTTTTGTTGATCATTTCAATGAAAATGTTATTTTGGTTTCATTTATTTTGAGAATACAATGAAATATGCCACAAATCTGTGACTATCTGCAATTTGTTTTCACTAGAATGAGAATCCTATGGGATGCTTATTTGGGAAATTATTGGAGCATCTTTTTTTGAGAAACAGCTACAATCATGTTCCTGTCTCTTTTTGCATACATGTTCAAAACGTCCTGAAATTGGAACTATGTCCTTGGAAGGTCTTTTTTGTTGTTAAATCCTCCAATATTGGATACTTCCTGTTGCCATTTAATGTGAAAAGTTCAGTCTAGTACAAATACTCCTGTTTTCAAAGAAAGATTTGTTTTAAATTTTCCTTAAGAGTTAAGACACATACCAGATAGCAGGACAGGAAACTAATAACTAAGAACATAGACTTCAACTTACATCCTTTGTGACTTACTAACACTATGTATTCACCTCTGCACCTCACTTTTCCCTGTGTATAAGGGGTGAATATCATTACCTCCCTCATCAGAGGGAATTAAATGAAGTAAAGGGACAGCACTGTACTTGGTATGTAGATACGATTTAATAACTTATTTAAAATCAAAACCTCCAGTGTGGCATGAAAATGGATGGAAAGTTCCAAGGCATTATGCTAGTATTATGTACTTTGTTTTTATTACTTGGCCCATCTGTCAGAAAAATGAAGGAATCTTAGCTGGACTTATTGTACACCCTGGATACCAGGATTAAGGAGATGGAGCTTGGAGCATTAGTTCAAGGCTTGCCAGAGCAACATAATGAATTCAACACCAACCTGGGCTACATAAAAACCTGCCTTGCAAAAAAAAAAAAAAAAAAGGAAGAAGAAAAAGGAGGGATTCATTCATTAAAAAATCTTTAAAGTCCTCTCGCAACAAAGCATATTTTCCTTCAGACCTAGGAAATTCTTGCCTCACCAGTCAAGATTGTCAGCCAGAGTTTTCTCTAGTGGTCATTTGATGCTACTGAGAATTCTGATGGGAATGACCAGTGCTGAATAGTTCTCTTGTCCTGGGATGGTCTTGATAGAATGAATTACTGCTCCTCAAATTACTGCATCAATATTACAGTGTACCGTTAGACATGCTAACTTGATTTTGTTTTTGTAATGCGTTTCAGGTACCACAAATCCAGATGGTATATAAATAGGTGAAACAAGGACACAACTCTGTATATGTAGCTTCTGGAGTGTAGAACTGGGAGTGGATTTGGTCTTTCTGATTGAGTGCTGGATTATACTTCAGCTTTGGCCAGTTATATGCCTATAATTGCTAGGTACTCTGACTTTAAAAAGTTGAATGTTGTCATGTGGTGGTGGTGCACACCTTTAATCCCAGTACCCGGGAGGCAGAGGCAGGTCGATCTCTGTGAGTTTGAGACCACCCTGATCTACAAAGCGAATTCCAGGACAGCCAAGGCTGTTACACAGAGAGGCTCTGTCTTGAAAAACAAACAAAGAAGCAAAAAACGTTGAATATTAACATTTTTATGTGAAGTCAACCATTTTAAAATGTAGCTCACTTTTTTTTTTTTTAAACACTAAAGCCCAAACCGAGCAGATCTATAGGCTAGATTTGGCTCTCAGATCATTCATTGGTTTGCAACCTCTGGTGTAATTATTTTAGGAAGTGAACTAAGGTTCTGGCAGAGGTAGAACACTGAGCCATAATAACACCATCCTGTATCTTTGTTGAGCTTATAAAAGGCTATAGAAACGAAACACTTAGATATCCACATCATTTTCTAGACTATAGGGAATTGTGGTTCACCAGAGCTCCAGGAGAGCTTCCTCTGGTTGGGAGGAGGAATTCTTTAAGAAGAAATCCCAGCAGCAGTGGCTTGTTCAGTAACAGAACCCATTGTGCCTTGTGGAGCTGGGCCAGGACTCCTGATTTAAGGAGATAGCTTTGCAATCAAAGGAACTCTCTTTATGATGTCATTGTTAAGCATGATTTCTGTGCCTCTAGTCTTTGTCTTGCCATCAGAAACTAGGAATCGCTGTCACGTGTTGCATATACTTCAGATCCCAGCACTTGAGAGTTTTAGACAGGGAGACCACTGAAAGTCATAGGCAAGCTTGGGCTAAGGTGTGTAATCTGTCTTAAATTAAAGAAAAAAAAAGGAGGGCTGAAGAAATGGCTCCATGCCTCAAAAATGTGAAGTTTGGATTTCTAGAACCCATATAAAAAAAAGCTGCTTGTAATCTCAGCACTTAGGAGACAGAGATGGGATTCCTGAGGCAAGCTAGCAAGTTAGAGTAACTGGTATGGGCGAGTTTGGATTCAGCAAGAGATGCTGCCAGTAAATAAAGAGAACACAATCAAGGAAGACATCTGAGATCAGATTTAGGCCTCCATACACATGTGTACATGTACACACCACACCCATTTAGGAATACACACAAAGTGACAGGAGATAAGTGTTCAGCCCTAAAGAGTCTTCTGGTTCATATGATCCTATCTGTTGGCTTAACTTTTTAGTGGACTAAAGGAAATTACTTTAAAGTATTTTAATATTATATAGTTTTCAGGAAATTATTACATTTGAATGTTTTGTACTACTATAAAATACTAAACAGTTATCTATATCAGTGCTTATGTAAGAAAATTTCTAAGGCATAATAGCAAGCATTAAGAATACATGAGATCATGGTTGAACAAGACACTTATCTATGAGTATGGCAGAACATCGTTAGGAATCATTTTATTTCTATGTTTCTTTAGCAGAACAATAGTATTTGGTTTTCTTTAAGCACATGGCCTGTCTAGTCTCAGGTTCTTGGCCACCTGGGCAGTGGCAGGCATGGGTTCCATCTCATGGAGTGGGCCTTAAGTCCAATCAAATAGTGATTGGTTACTCCTACAACTTTTGTACCACTATTGCACCAGTGCATTGTGCAAACACTTCACCATTGCAGAACAAAGGGTTTGTAGCTGGTTTGGTGTTTACCTTTTTCCTCTGGAAGCATGCAGAATACCTTTTAGTACCATGAACACCAATCAGTAGGAGTGAAGGCTCTAAGTAGACACTAGCTCAACTTTCCTGTAGTCAATAAGTTATGTAGGTTTTGTCTTCAACAGTAATGCCTTTTTATAAATTTGTGGAGAGCAACCAATAGCCTTGGCAATAACCTGAATTGTTTGGTGGTTTCCTTTGGGCCTTGGAGGCAGGATTAGAGGAGCCAGGAGGGGATGGAAGACACCAAGGAAACCAGGCCTTCTAGACACAACAGGGCTGATGCACATATGAAATCACAGAGACTTTGCAGCATGCACAGGGCATGTACAAGTAAGCCAGATGGAGTCTCAGCATTTAGGGGACACAAGCCCCCATTGCTAATCAAGAAACTATCTCCAATTAACAACCACTCACAAAGGAAAAAATTGTTTTCTACAGCGGAGTCTCACATTTAAGTACAGGCTCAGTGCCCAGCAATAGATGGCCAACATAAAATGAACTCGCTGGTATGCTTGGCATTTTGTTGTTGCTGTTTTGTTTTATTATAATAATTTGTTGAGGTTTTTTTTTTTTTACCCTTTCAGGTCTCTTGCTTATATTAGGGTTTCTGATTTTCTGTGTTTATGGGATTGCTATGTGTGCAAGTGTATGTGTTTCTTGTTCTTTTTCTTTGACTCTTTTTTTCTTCCTTTTTTCCAGTTGCCTGTTTTCTAATGAGAGAGAGAAAGAAAGGGTTGTAGATTTCGTGGGTGAGGAGGTGGGAGGAGTTGGAGGAAGGGAAACTGATCAGAATAGATTGTACAGAAAGTCTGTTTTCAATAGAAAAAGAAAAAAGTGAATAAGATATTAGTGAGAAATAAAATAAAAATAGAGAGTACATGAATAATTACTTTACAAAAGGCATCTTCTCTAGCTCTGCACTTTTGTATACCCTAATCTAACTGATTTGTACAAGAATTCTTTTCTTTGCTCCCCGCTCTCCATCTTCCCACATACACAGAACTTTCTAGTTAGATAACAAACCACTGAGAGCTCACTTTTTTTTTTTCTAGCCAGTGAAAGAGAGGAAGTCAGCTATCTTTGAGTATTTATACTGGAATTGTTAATGATACCTACTAGTGACAGTGTGTAAAACCACGGAGAATGCAGGTTTTGGATTTGAGTTACGATTTTGCCATAAGTGTCTTCTCTGAATTCATTTTCTTATTTGCAAAATGGAGCTTATTATAGGTATTCTTGAGGGCATAGTTGTTTAGTAAATGAGAGCTAATAATAGTGGTAAATTAAATGGAAAGTTTGTGCTGACAGAGCACTCTGAACTACATGGATGGAGCCTAGCTATAGCACTCGAAACCAGTTCTAGTTTACTCTCATCTTTCTTCTTTCTTGTAATAACTGTACTGGCTTTGTGTTGTAAAAACTTCTAAGCATGGTTAGAAAATTTTTACAAAGATTTTTTTTTTTTGAGTTACTATGTAATCTTAAGCGTTTGAATGCTTCAGAGTTCTTTGTTAAAATTTCAATTTGTTTTGAATATAGCGGTCCCTCAGTGGTAGGAAAGCTGTTACCATTTATTTCTAATTATTCACTAAAGTATAAACTAACAAAAGTAATTAAATACAAAATTTATAATAAAGAAGATTGTGGCGTGGCTAAATGATTCAGTGTGTAGAGGTATTTAATACAGAACCCAAGGACATGAGTTTGATCCCCAGGACCCACATGGTGAAAGGAAAGAACCATTTCCCTGGAGTTATCATCTGGAGCCTCTCCACATACACTAGGTCGTGTGTGTACACACACACACACACACACACACACACACACACACACACAGTACATGAAGAGAGAGAGAGAGAGAGAGAGAGCGAGCTAGAGAGGTGGCTCAGCAGTTAAGAGTTCCTATTGCTCTTGCAGAGGACCTAGATCCAGTTCTCAGCACCTACATAGTAGTTAACAATCATCTGTAATTCCAGCTCTTGGGACTATGTTGTCCTCTTCTGACTTTGGCAGGCACTAGGCACGCATGTGGTGCACGTACATACATTCATACAGGCAAAACATTCAAATTCATAAAAATAAATCTCAAAAAATAGAATATTGATATGTGTATGGCTTAGGCCTGTGTCTTAAAGTTTTGGCTTCTACGTGTTCTATGCAGATGTTTACTTTCAGTTTTCCTTGACTATCGAGTGACTGAACATAGCAAAAATATGAAATTGTACAGTATCCACTGTTGTACTTTTCTAGTTTTTAAAAATGATAATAATAAATATAAAGAAATATGCTGATTCATTGACCTTTGATGCCACCATTTGATTTGTGAAGCATTTGTTTCAGTAGGTACCTTATTATTAGGTGCTTAGTTTGAGTAGTTCGAGGAAAGATTAGCGAACAATTTGATTTTCCACACACTAGTCACACAACCTACATCATTAGTACTTGTTTCATTGGTATCACAACTATGCAGAAGCTGTGGCAGTCAGGTATAGCTAATGAGTCTCCACCATCACTTTGAAAGCAAAGTTGATACATTGCTATTTGCTCAGTTTGTTTCATTAGATATGAGGTTTCCTTGACATGAATTTCAAATTTAAATCTTTTGTCTTCAGAGTACAGGGAGAATATAAATCGTGCAAGTAATCTTAATAGTATGATTGTCGAGTCTTTATTTCTCGATTTCATTATTCTAGTTATCAGAGAAATGACTGTGCCTTAGAGGATTGATATTATAGACCTTGGAAAAACATGAGTGATTGTACATAAGTAGAATTTCACAAGGCTAAAAAAGTCTTGTTGCATAATAATAGTAATAATAATAATAATAACAACAACAACAACAATGTAATATACTGTATGCTTTTAGTCTGGCTGCTGCTTTACTTTTTCTAGAATTAAAGTGAAACTGAAGATTTGGGGTTCTCTGTTTTGTTTGTTATTTGTTTTTTAAACACTAATTTGATTGGCTATATTACATCAAAAGAAATAAATTGTATTTGTCTGTTTTCTAACATAGGGCCTAGGTATAATTATTTTAATTTTCTTGATTTTTAATAAATTGATGGTGTCTGAATAAGGTAAAATATGGAATTAGACTTAACCAAACTTTTATTTCTTTTAGTAGAAAATGACAGAGGTGTTGGAAGATCTTTACTTTTGGAAGTCCTGTTAATATACATTTCCTAAGAGAGAGTTGACCAACATTTACTCTGGCATGGCGCAAAGCAGTCCACAGCTTGATATTCAGGTTCTCCATGATCTCCGACAACGTTTTCCCGAAATTCCAGAGGGTGTGGTATCTCAGTGCATGTTACAGGTACATTTCCTGCCAATGATGGTACAGTAATGGTATAGTTTTCCTTATTAGAGTTGGCATTACAGGTACATTTCCTGCCAATGATGGTACAGTAATGGTATGGTTTTCCTTATTAGAGTTGGCATTGTGTTGTGGAGTGCTGTTGATATTGTGGGGTAGATAATTCTGTGTTGAGGAACGGGGCTACCTTATGACTGATAAGCACTCCTCCATCCAGAAAGGGGCTTCCATAGGAGTCAACAAAGCATGGCACATCAAGTAGAGGTAGGACCAAGCTCCTCCCCCTGCATCAAGGTTGGGTAAGGCATCCCAGCATGGAGAATAGGTTTCAAAAAGCCAGCTCATGCACCAGGGACAGGTCCTGATCCCACTGCTAGGAGCCCCACAAACAGACCAAGCTACACAACTGTCACCCACATACAGAGGGCCTAAGTGAGTCCCATGCAGGCTTCCTAGCTGTTGGTCCAGAGTCCATGAGCTCAGGTCAGCTGTCTCTGTGGGTTCCCTGTCATGATCTTGAGCCCCTTTGCTCCCACAGTCCTTCCCCATCTCTTCACCTGGACTCCTGGAGCGTGGCCCTGTGCTTGGCTATAGATCTCTGCATCTGCTTCCATCAGTTACTGGATGAAGGTTCTCTGATGACAATTAGGGTAGTCACCAATATGATTACAGGAGAAGGCCAGTTCAGGTACCCTGTCTATTGTTGATAGGAGTCTTAGCTGGAGTCATCATTGTGGATTCTTGATAGTTTCCCTGGCACCAGGTTTCTTCCTAACCCCAAACTGGCCCCCTCTATCAAGATCATTACTTTCCCCCTCTGTCCCACCCCCAACTTGACCAACCAGATCCCTCATATTCCTATCCCCCATCCCCATTCCCACCCCCTAGTTTAGCCAGGAGATCTCATCTATTTCTCCTTCCCAGGGTGATCCATGTGTCCATCTTAGGGTCCTCCTTGTTACTTAGCTTCTCTGGGGCTGTGGATTGTAGCCTGGTTATCCTTTGTTTTACATCTAGTATCCACTTATGTGTGAGTACATACCATGTTTGTCCTTCTGAGTCTGGGTTACCTCACTCAGGATGATTTTTTTTTCTAGTTTCATCCATTTGCCTGCAAATTTCATGAGGTCATTGATTTTACTGCTAAGTAGTACTCCATTGTGTAAATATACCACATTTTCTTTATCCATTCTTTGGTTGAGTGGCATCTAGGTTGTTTCCAGGTTCTGGCTATTAGGAATAACGCTGCTACGAACACAGCTGAGTAAGTGTCCTTGAGGTATGATTGAGCATCCTTTGGGTATATGCCCAAGATTGGTACAGCTGAATCTTGAGGTAGATTGACTCCTAATTTTCTGAGAAACTGCCGTACTGATTTCTAGAGTGGCTGTACAAGTTTGCTATCCCACCAGCAGTAGAGGAGTTTCCCCCTTGCTCTACATCCTCTCCAACATAGGCTGTCATTAGCATTTTTTATCTTAGCCCTTCTGACAGGTGTAAGATGATATTTCAGAGTTGTTTTGATTTGCATTTTCCTGATAGTTAAGGATGTTGAACAGTTCTTTAAGTGTTTCTCAGCCATTTGAGATTCTTTTGTTGAGAATTCTGTTTAAATCTGTACCCATGTTTTATTTGGATTGTTCAGTATTTTGATGTCTAGTTTCTTGAGTTCTTTATATATTTTAGAGATCAGCCCTCTGTCAGATGTGGGGTTGGTGAAAATCTTTTCCCATTCTGTAGGCTGCAGTTTTGTCTTATTGACAGTGTCCTTTGCCTTACAGAAGCTTTTCAGTTTCAGGTGGTCACATTTATTAATTGTTGATCTCAGTGTCTGTCTACTGGTATTATATTCAGGAAGCTGTCTCCTGTGCCAATATGTTCAAGGCTACTTCCTACTTTCTCTTCTATCACATTCAGTGTAAGTGGATTTATGTTAAGGTCTTTGATCCACTTGGACTTAAGTCTTCAGATTTGGTTTAAATAGTAGCTTCTCACTCTTACTCAGTATGGTTTTCCAAGCAGGACAAGAAAATAACATTTTGCAGTCTAATTATTCCTAAACTTCAATTAGTACTTCCTTCTGTAGTACTTTTTAAGTACATTGTATAAGGAAAATAAAGTTACTTAATAGTTTTTTCTTATCAGTGAAGCATATTCTTTAAATTCCTTAGATTTCATTTTGCAAATGTTTGCTTGACTATGAGTTTGGTGGTTATTAACTTCTTAAAGCTCTAACATAATAATGTCTCTTGCCCACACATCTTTTCCTGTGAAATGGCTATGTAGAAAGAGCACTGGGACTTGAGACCAGGGACCTGAAAGTGGTTGTCCAGTGGACTAGTTCAGTGCCTTTTTTACCATGCCACTTCCCAGTCTTCTTTTTCTGCATCTGGAAAAGTTAGTGGGACTGTAGATAAACTCTAAATTTATCTCAACACTACCATCACTGCATTACATGTCCTGTGGTAGACTTAATGTTTTAATTGATTCTCAGAAGAAGTGAAGTATTTCCTTTCATTTTCATGTAAAATGCAGTTATGTGTAATAACATGTATTTTTGAGTTACAAAGAAAGTCATGTTTGTTAAGAATTTTTTAATTATTTCAAAGGTGATAAATAATGTTTGTTTTATGCTAATAAAATAGTTGAGAGTTCTGTATTTTAATGGAAATTGCTTTACAATATCCCTTAAAATGTCTTAAGCATTTGATTCTTGTCTGTTGGAACGTCTAAAGAACAGTTGTTATTTGTGCATAACTAAAAAGCTATTCCAAGTATATTAAATTGCTGTTCAGCTGGTACAAATTTGGTATAGTGAATGTCATTAATATAATCTGGATATGGTTATTAAATGAAGGCATGGGTCAAACTATGGAATTTTGCCTGTTGCTCATTTTACTTATTTTGCTTAAATCTTTAAAGATATTTGGGGATAAATTTGGATAAAAGGAAAGTAAAGGCTGTGCATTTTTATTGTTTAAAATCTTCAGGAATTTTTTCCCTTTGTGATTCTGGTGCTTTTTGAAAACTAAAGGATGGTTATTTTCATTTTTATCAGGTTAAACATTAATGATGGATGTTACAGCAATTGTGATGAATCCGAGAGTAGCACATTTTAAGTTGTTGAGCTGCAACAAGTGTAAAATGAGTCCTGCATTTGGAATGAGAAAACTTGGGGTTGAGTCCCAATGTTCATTAGTAGGTGCTTTACGTTTCTGTAGTAGTAGTGGTAGTTCTAGTAATGTGAGCTCAGTGATTATACTTTGAATTGTTTAAGATTTCTTTTGTAGGGCAGATGACTGTGATGGTTTTTATAATGAAAATACTCCTCTCCATCGAATCTATGACAGTATTTGTGGCACTGACTTCCACTCTTAAACTTCGTTAATTTTGCCCATGTTGTTTGTACCATTGTCTCCCATAGAATAACAACAATCTAGAAGCCTGTTGCCGAGCCCTTTCTCAGGAGAGCAGCAAATACTTGTATATGGAATACCATAGTCCAGAAGATAATAGAATGAATAGAAATCGCCTTTTGCATATTAACCTGGGTATCCATTCTCCTAGTAGCTACCACACAGGAGATGGAGCTCACCTTAATGGCGGTCGAACACTGGTACATAGCTCAAGTGATGGACATATTGATCCTCAGCACACAGCAGGTAAACAGCTGATATGTTTAGTTCAGGAACCACACTCAGCTCCAGCTGTTGTGGCTGCTACTCCCAACTATAATCCATTTTTTATGAATGAACAGAACAGAAGTGCAGCTACTCCTCCTTCACAGCCACCTCAGCAGCCATCTTCCATGCAAACAGGAATGAATCCATCTGCTATGCAAGGGCCTTCACCACCGCCACCTCCGTCCTACATGCACATACCTCGGTATAGTACAAATCCAATTACTGTTACAGTGTCCCAAAACCTCCCTTCTGGACAGACTGTACCAAGAGCATTACAGATTCTTCCACAAATTCCAAGCAATCTCTATGGATCTCCTGGCTCTATTTATATTAGACAGACATCTCAGAGTTCATCAGGAAGACAGACGCCTCAGAATTCTCCATGGCAGTCCTCAACACAAGGCCCAGTGCCTCATTACAGCCAACGTCCTTTACCTGTTTATCCACATCAACAGAACTATCAACCTTCTCAGTATTCTCCCAAACAACAGCAGATTCCTCAGTCAGCTTACCATTCACCACCCCCTTCTCAGTGTCCTTCACCCTTTAGCTCTCCACAGCATCAAGTACAACCCTCGCAGCTGGGCCACCCCAGCTCTCATGTGTTTATGCCACCTAGTCCTTCGACTACTCCACCCCACCTGTATCAACAAGGACCTCCTAGTTATCAGACACAGGGGAGTCATTCAGTAGCTTATCTCCCTTACCCAGCATCTAGCCTACCCAAAGGTTCCATGAAGAAGATAGAAATTACAGTTGAACCTTCTCAAAGACATGGGACAGCAATAACTAGAAGTCCTTCGCCCATCAGTAATCAACCATCTCCAAGGAACCAGCACTCACTGTATACAGCCACCACGCCACCTTCAAGTTCCCCTTCAAGAGGGATATCTAGTCAACCAAAACCTCCATTTAGTGTTAATCCTGTGTATATTACATATACACAGCCAACTGGACCCTCATGTGCTCCATCACCATCTCCTCGGGTGATACCAAACCCAACTACAGTTTTTAAAATTACTGTAGGCCGAGCAACAACTGAAAACCTTTTAAATTTAGTGGACCAAGAAGAACGTTCTGCAGCACCAGAACCTATTCAACCCATTTCAGTGATACCAGGCTCCGGGGGAGAAAAGGGAAACCACAAGTATCAGCGGAGTTCTAGTTCTGGATCAGATGACTATGCCTATACACAAGGTAAACTTTAGACTGATGAAATTGAATGCTTATAGTCAATATGTAGTAATTGATTGGAAATAAAGCACTATTGGCTATTTACTTTCAATTAAATGCTTAGTATATAGTAAACATTGAGTAGTAGCATTACCTAGAGTAAAGTTGCTGTTTCAGAGTCATCTATTGGCTATTTTAAAATAAGAAGCTGCAAGTATGATCATTGTAACCTTGTAACCTAATAAGACTTTATTGGGGGATATTCTTTGGGAAAAATATAGACAAATACAATGACTATTGTGAAAAAAGATACATACATCTTAGACTATGGTTTATCAAATCAAAGAATTTGAGTCTTCTAAACAGACTTGGAAGGACATAATGATATTTATAAGTGATGATATAAGAAGTGGGATAATGAAGAAAGTTTGTATTGTCTAGGGAAATTGAAGTTAAAAAGTCTATTCAGAGTTTCAGATTATCAGAATATATGAGAGTTTAGCATTCTTTCAATATTTAAGGAGGGAACTCATTATAATTGTGATTCAGAATGCCTGATGTTAAGACTGTGTGTGTGTGTGTGTGTGTGTGTGTGTGTGTGTACGTACACGTACGCGCGCAAGCAAGCAAGTGTGGGCCTGCTGTGTGGAGGTCAGAGGACCATTCTTAGCATTCAGTTCTCTCCTGCCACCTTGTGGAATCTGGAGATGGAACCCATGGCTGCATGAAAGTGTGTTTACCTGCTTAGTTAGCCATTTTGCTGACCTTCAGCATTTTAACACACACACACACACACACACACACACACACACACACACACAAGTATAGATGAAGAGGCTCTCAGGAAAACAAAATGTGACAGAACCAGAGGTATGGACAGATGATGCCAGTTTTAGGTGGTAGGACTACTAAGACCTTAAGAGAAAATGTTGATGCCCAGATCAGATGAGTCTTCTGTCGATTAGCAGTGTATTTAGAAGTTCTCCTGTTATTTGTCTGGTGTTATTTTCTGCATTGACTTTATCTGTAATGCTATAGCCTTGCTGTTACATCAGCGAGCAAGGATGGAGAGGTTAGCAAAACAATTGAAACTTGAAAAAGAGGAGCTAGACCGCTTGAAGGCTGAAGTTAACAGTATGGAGCATGACCTGATGCAGAGACGGCTCAGAAGGGTCAGTTGTACTACTGCAATCCCCACGGTAAGTGATCTGTTTCAATACATAATGATGGGAAGATAGGGACAGTCTCTGTTGAAGCCATTTGTCTCTCTTTCAAGTTCAATTCCTGGCTGAATTATAAAACAAAAAAAGATGACAACAACAACAACAAAATGAATGCAAGAGATTTGCCCCCAGCAGCTCTTGTTAGAATAATTCAATGCTTTTTCATACTTGCACTTGCTTATGATTATTTTCAAAGACTAACACTTATAGTTAAGAGTATAGAATTTATTGCAAGAATATATGATAACAAAAGGATTCATAAATTTCTCTTCTGAGCGTAGGCTGTATATTTTTCTAAGTGTTTCAAATGAGTTTAAATAAACACTAGTTTTGAAATTTTGAGCAAGTATTAGTGGTAGAATATCTTAAGGCATGGTCATTTCATTGTGTGTAACTGTAGAAACTGAGATGTTCAGTGTGGACCATTAATGGTCTTAATGAAATCAGTAAAGAGTTTTTATAGTTTTAGCCTGTTGCTTAATGTATTTGAGTTGTAATGATGTTACATAACTTTGAAAACTATGAAGTGTATCTCCTTCATCATGTCACCTTTTCTGTAATTCAGTTGATCTTTTCACCATTCAATATTCATATATTCTGTATATTTTTATGAATATGGTACATTAGGTGCTTCTGTGTATGTTTATGAATATGGTACTATGTTAGGTGCTCAGTAATCTTCAAGTGAAAAGAAGTAGACTTCTGTGGTAATTGCTGTATTTGCTCATAGGTAATGAAGGCAATTGCACATTAACTAGTTTATGAATATAATCAGTATATATCTCCACTTTCTTACATCATCCTAGAATGATCTTCCAAAGCTTCATGTTTGTAAATCCTTTCTGTCTTCAAGGGTATTCATTTTCTTCCCATCTCTAAACCTGGGGTAATCTGGCTCTTGAACATATATGTGAGGCTTCTTGTCCTCAAGATGGCTGCAACTGCTTTCTTGGAGAGTTTGCCCTGCATTATATAGACAGAGAGGAAAGGGGAAGTTATTCTTGAAGGAAAAGAATATAAGGTACTTAAAGCTTGAAGTGAAGACAGTCTTACTTTCAAGACACAGTAAGTCAAGTTTCCTTGCTTAGGCCTGAAATTTCTAACAAGTTTATAGAAGTTAATGTGTATAAAGGTAGAGTGGAGTCAAGATCTTGAACACTGGGTCAAGGTGCTTGAACTTTATTCTGCTGTTAAGAGGGAACTAGTAGAAGCTTTTTGGGGAAGAAGATTCTTGAGAAAGGCATACTCAATAAATTAATGACTTTTTCCACTATTAACTACATTCCTCTGTTTAGGCAATGTTAGCAGGGAGACCTTTAATTACATAAAGCACTAGAAGAATTGCAAAGCTAACTAAAATGAGTGATGTTAATGTAAATCAAATATCTTTCTGATATCCTTTATTTGAAATCTTCTTTGGCTCATTTGTTGAGAGAAGGTAGCAAAGAGTAGTTGGGAAACTTGTAATCATTTAGGTATCTGTAGTGTAGTTATTTTTTTGTTAAAGCTTTGCTTTGAAACACCTAGTATTTAGCTCCAGCTAAATAAACCCTTGTTTTTAATTGGAAGGAGAAAACTTTTTGGCATGGCATTAATTACTGCTTCAAATTAAAATACCCACATTTTATATTGGATTTTTTTATTGGTAGATCATTTTTTTTTTAGAAAGGAAAAATTGGTAGACCCTCCCTGGGCTGTAGTTTATGGTTTGTAATTTCAAACATAAAAATGAAATAAATCAAGTGGAATCATCTTTCACCTACAGAAATTGTAGTTCCCTTGAGTGCCTTGTGTTTCTCCAGCACACTTAGAGTAAGGTGGGTGACGGTAGGACGTGGTTGAGGGCAGTCACTGTGGCCATGAAGGCTGAGACAGCAAGTGGGTTTCAAGTGCACATTTTCATACTCCGCTGCCTGTGTCAGTCACTTCTCCTTGAGTTCTCATCTCTAAAATACATATAGTAGAATACCCATGTTACGGAATTTTCTTTAGAATTGTATCAGGTATGTTAATTTACACAATGTTCAACAAATAGCAAGTGTCTTTATAAACTAGCTTGGTAACAAAAATGCTGAAACATGTTGCTTGAAATAGATACATACACAAATCTGCAGCATTTGATAGAACCAAGTTTCTTTTAAAATAGCAATAAGGTACAGTTAGGTGGAAAAAGGAATGAAGAAACAAATCATTTAGTCAGAACTTCCACTTGTTCATTGAGTCTCATTTGAAGTAATACTCACATGGGATTGGGAATCAGAATACCTCTGGCATTTACTGGCTGTATGACTTCTCATTAAAGGGAGTTATTATAAGAATGTTATAATATTGTCCACATAAGGAGACAATGTATGTAGTGTGTGCCTTGGGTGGCATTAAGTACTCAGCAAGTTGCTTTCTTTATGATCATCACACTTGTGTATGTGGATACCAAAGAACTGACGCTTTTGCTAATATGCATACATTATTACTTTCAGGTTTCCAAATAATTTCTTATCAAGTTGTGCATTAAAAATAGGAGAAAAATGCGTGGCTAATGAGACTAGAATGTGCATTTCTGACCAGCAATATGTATAGTTGCAGAAATTTTGAGTAGCAGTGAAATCATGTTTTTCAAATGATAGCAAAAATATACTGATGGTGTCCTTTTTCTTTACATTGCTGTTTATCACATTTTATTAAATGGTTCATAATATGTCATCTCTCAAAGATGTGCATGGGATAAAGAAATGTTAGTCTTTTTCTAATAATACTCATAGAGGAGGCAGAGTTTTACATTCTCCTTTGAAGGATAAATAAAATTTTAGTATGGAGAGAGCTGCCTCTTGCCTCCCCCCCCCCACCCCCCAGTCACTTATCCAGATCCATCCTCCTCTAATTTAATGTTGGGGAGATTCCACTGCTTTGTGTCCTGGTTATAGAATTGGGGCCAAGGAACCAAAAACCATCAGTAATCTTCAATATTGGTGTCTTTGAAACTAACTTTTAAAGTTCCCAAACAATTCACTTAAGAGATTTCTACTACCTCTTCAAAATAGCATAGAATCTTTTATTTGGAAATGTCAGCTACAAACATTCTTTTAGCGTACATGTAAGTCTAAATTATTATAACTTATGGTGAATCTGAATCTTTCGTGGAAACACTGTATTTTTGATAAATGACCCTTCTCAGAAATAGCTGCTCCTCTCCCCCGTTTAATCGGAAGAAGGAATTCAAATGGGTTTTCTGTCTTAGAATTGATGAGGATGATTTTGGTTAAAAGCAAGTGTACCTTTTGACTATAACTTGTGTTACTAATATTTTCATGCTAAGTTTAGAAAGCGTCACTACTCAGGGCCACGATGGCTAAAAGTTGTTTCTGCCTATTGCAAAACATATAGGAATGATAAGCCCAAGGTACTGAACTCACAAAGTAAGGGTTCGCTTATGTGTTCCTAGGAGGATGAAATCATCCATGTTCATGCTTAAGCATGTGTTTTACACTGTTTTCGTATTACTTGGCATAAGCATTTTCCGCATTAACATCACACATTTTGCCCATGGAGATGAAGAAAGAAAAGCAATTCATACTAAATGTTTCCAGGTGATTTTTATTGTTGAATAGCATTCTGAGGGCTTAGAGCTGTTTGTAAGTTAAAATGCAGTTTGATATTCTTCAAAATATTTGAGACAAAATAATGATAGTCACAAAGTCATGAGATAAGTAGCACAAAACATGTAAAATTAACAGTCGTCAAATGTTCTTAAATAAGTAGGTCATATACAAACAATATCCAGAAATTGCTCTTAAGCCTTTTTACATCACTGCATTGAAATTTTGGTCCCTGATAGTTTCTGGGCATTCCCACTTACTCTATTGCAATCCCAACAGCACACAGTATCCTTTCTGCTCTTTTTCAGTGTACTATTAACCTGTTTAGTCTTTGACAAAATACACATTTTAACAATAAATTCCTCTCCTCTTCTCTCTCTCTCTTTCGCTCTCGCTCTCTCTCGCTCTCTCTCGCTCTCTCTCTGTGTTAGTAGATAATTTAGCATACTTTATACCATTGAAATTACTCTAGTAATTGAGCTAATACCTGGGCTATGTGGAGAACGCTTCAGTATCCATGCCACTAGAGTCCAAGCACAGAAAGTGTAAAGAAATTAAACAATGGTATGGGAATTGACAGCTTATTAAAAAAGTTTGTTTCAGTGACTGAAAGACCCTAAGGGGTGAAATGGACTGGACAGGTCAGAGTAGAAGAAACAGAGGAGTCCATTGGTGCCTGATACTTCTCTGTGTTAAAGTGTTTCTGTTGATCTAGAAAAAAAGAACTATTTCTGCACACACACACATATTATGTGTATATGTGTATGTACACACATTTGTCTAAGTCCTTGCTCTACCAGTTGCTAGCTTTATATTTTTGGGAAACTTAACCTCTCTATGCTGTTTTATCATTAGTAATTCCATGTAATGTAACACTACCTACCTCAAAGCTCCTTTAGCAGAAGGAATGAGAGAAGTCTGTGAATCAAGTACCTGAAGCTAAGTAAGCACTAATTTTTTACCAGGCTAGACAAGACTCAGATCATGAACATTGCTAATTTAAAAGGTTGTTTGTTGCACTTTTCCTTACTACAAAAACATAAATAAAATATTTGCTGTGCTCTAGTATTACAGTGATTGTAGCAGTGTATGGTACTACAGTGTATGGTAGAACATAGTTTAGTTTGTACCTGGCCACTATGCATATTTTTTGCTAATATGTGGCTATGTTGATGTCCTCAATATACTTTTTACTTTTTAAAAACATACATAGGCATGCTCTCTTATAGGCAAGGCCATATTCTTGGTAATACCCATCAGATTAATTAACGTGAAACACAGTTCTTAAATGTTGGGCTTGATAATGACTTTCCCACAATTGCTATTTTGGGTGCTTTCTTACTAGCCTGAGGAAATGACAAGATTGAGAAGCATGAACAGACAACTCCAGATAAATGTTGACTGTACACTGAAAGAAGTTGACCTCCTTCAATCTAGAGGTATAGACTTGATTGTTTGGTAAACCATAAGTCATAGTATGCTCTTTTAAACTGCTTAATGGCAATCATTTGGGTTTCATAGATGTAGGGACAGCTTTTATCCATTATAAGGATGGCTTTAAAGAGATTCCCACACTCCATGAATCAAACTCTGTCAAGAACTATTATCACTTCAGCAGCTTCATTGTTTGTTCTCATCGTTTTATACTGTTACATCGCATCGCATTGAATTTGTCCTTTTAGGCATTTAACATGAGTGTTTCATACATTAATGGATATTATTTCTGATACAGTTTATATTATGTGATAGCCTTCCAAAATATTGTGACAAAAAAAGAGAGCCCAGAGTAAAATACCTGAGTGCTTGATTTGAAAAGGAATTCTGTACAGTGGAAGCTCTCTTATCTTTGAGTTAGCCAGCTCATCAAGTTAGAGAAGGACTGTCTTTTCCATATACCTACTGCCTCTCCCATTGATTACATGTACTGCTTACACTAGTTAACTACACTCCTGCAGTTAAAATGAATGTTTCATAACTAACAGGAATTCATGAAAATACTTCTCTTTTAAAAACTGTATCTGGCTTTTATATAGTCAAGCATAAAATTATAGGAACCATTAATTAGATTTAAATAAAAATAAGTGGAAAAGGGAGGAATTTGTAAGAAAGTGTCCTTGGTATATCATATGCTGGATTCTGAAGAAACATAAATGCAAAATTATAAATGAATGTTCAGCAGATTAGGGCCCCGCTGCCTGTTTTTATAAATAGAAGTTTTAGTGAAACAGACATGCTCATTTGTTTATCTAGTATCTATGACTTCCTTTGTGTTTCAAGGACAGAGTTGAATACTTGTAACAGATTGTATTGCAAGCCTACAAACTCCTAAGTTACTGTCTGGCTTTTGACAGAAAGTTTGCAGACACTTGGCTTGAGGCTATTATAAACATGGTTTATGTAAGACAGTATGAAGTAGTCCTTGTTCAGCATTAAGATACTGCTGTATTGAGGATGCAGTGCAGTGATAGAATATTTGGATCGCATATACAATCTCTGGGGATTTTAGTCCTCAACACTTCCATAAGAACAGTAGAAGAAAACCCTGCTATATTTATGTTATATTACACGTGTTGTGTAATTTGTCTTAACAGTCCTTTGTTTGAATCAGCCTTCTCCCAAACCTTGGTATTCTTAATTATGGCAGCTAAGAGAGCTTCTACAGTACTTTAAGAGTAGTGTACAATTAGTGTCAAACAGTTGAACTACAGCTATGGAGCCATCTGAACATGAAAGTTGAGGTATCAAGCCAGGTTCTCATTTTAAAGCCTCATTACTCTATGTAGCCCTCTAGCTTTAAGCAGTGAAAGAATCACTATGCATAATATGTAGGTTATATCAACCATTGCTATTATGTGATTACATCAACTTTTTTACTGATGTGGTCTTTGGAGCAAAACAAAAATCAGTAACATTTGATTAGGATGTTTCTAGTAAGCTTTCTGTGATCTGCATAGTAGATCATCAACTCTAACGTAAGTGACTGAAAAAATGCGTGTGCAGCAGCAGTTAATATATCAAGTAGCATTGTGGCTTTCATGAGCTATAGGAATTTTTTTTAATTCTCTTTAAAATAGCCTATTCAACTGGATGAAACTTTGATAGTAGGGCCTTTTAGGGAAGGAGCTGTGGTTTGGTCTTTTTTTTTGTTTGTTTTTGTACTTGAGATTTAGAAATGTTTGAGGGGTCCACATATGGTATACTTTCTTCTAAATTGTTTTTGGCAGTGGAGAGGTGCATTTTCAAGTAGGTGCAAATAAATCATTGCATGACTTGATGAAAAGCAGCTTAATATTTTATTTGTAGTAAGGAACTTTTTCACTGGGGAAAAAACACAACACTCAAAAACAGGAGACTCGGTACAGTAGAACATCCTGTGCGTCCCAGCTCAGGTGGATTTGGGTACAGTAGGCAGAGTATAGGAGTGAAGGTGAGGGCCAGAACTGACGCGTAAGGCAATCTGGTCTGGAAGGACTCACAATAGGCTACGTCACTGATAGAGACATATTAAGCCAGTGAGTGGACATATCTGAGAAAATGTTGTGTCAACAATTCTCGGGGTTGGTTTACTCTGAAAGTTGCACAATATCATCACTAATACGTCCACAGGGTTATGTAACATATGCATTTTTCTTTAGATGGCTTTGTGATAAATTATGAAAACAAGTGTCAAATCTTCTTGCAAATTTTTTTCATTAGACCAAACAGGTCCACCATTCTTGTTTTTCTTCTTGCTTTAAACTCTTTAAATGTCCCATGTACTGAATTCTGCTTCTTAAAGTGCTAGCCTTATAAAAATATTCCTTTAGATAATACATTGTGGACACACACTGGTTTACTGGTCTGCTTGGATATTTTCTCACAATCATACAGAGGATAGGGTAGTGTAATGACATTTGAAACATTGGAAAACATTTTTTTCTTCCCACATGTTTCATTAATATATTTTCTTTTAAAAGGTTCAAATAACAAAAGAACAACTCCTAAACACCTGTGGTTTTCTTCTTTTCTTTGTAGGAAACTTTGATCCAAAAGCTATGAATAATTTTTATGACCACATAGAACCTGGCCCAGTAGTACCACCGAAACCATCTAAAAAAGGTTAGTAGAGTCATAGCATGGATACTGTAGAAGTTAAATAAGTTTCTGGAGAAATTTCTATTCAAACTATTCATTAGAATGTGTTCCTCATAAAAATGTTATCCATATTAATGTGGCAATAATCCCCAAACATTATTTTTGTAAAACATTAAAATTGTTGAAAGACATAATGATAATTTCTTTAGCATAATGAAACTATACTCCTGAAAGAAAATTCTTCTAGTACAGTGAGGATCTTGAAAATTTTTCAGTAGACTTTGTACATAAGAATTCTTTTGCTGCTTGATAAACAGAAGGTAAGTCTAACTGATAGGGATATGATTATTTTCTCATCAAGAACAAAGCAAGTCCTAAATTGTTTTCAGTATCTTACAATAAGTGATAAAATGTAGGTTGGTCACTCATTTTCTATCTTATTCTTAACAGGCTATGTTGTTTTATAGGTCTCAATATACAACTAATATTCAGAGTTCATATTTTAATCCTTTTGTTAAAGGCAATTTGATTTTAAAGGCATATTGAATAGTAGAGAGTGCATAATTTCTAATTCATTTATGGATTGCATCTTAGGAGCTGGTCTCTTTATTGTTTACTACTACTGTGAATGTTTTATCTGGTCTACATTTGAAGTAGTGTAGTGATTTCTAAAACTGGCTCAAAATGAATATTAGTAGATGACTGCCAAATACTAAATTTGTCACTGTGGCAATGTTATATGTAGTTTCAAGCTGAAAGCCTTTGAGTTATATATCATTAATCACTTTAGCCTTTTTAGGTTCATAAAATATGCATCTTTAAACTTGATTTTGCCTCAGAACCTTCTAAAGTGTTATCTCTTATAGATAGGCTAGCAGATGAACTATAGTTAAATGATTCAATGGCTGTCATAGAAGAAATGACCAAAAATCCAAGCGGTCCATCACATTTAAAATGTTGATATTTCTTGAATACTATCATCTCCAAGGAGCTAGATACAAAGCCATACCTTTCCCTGTGCAAGGCCAGTGAACTATTGTTATTGTCTTGGTGCGAGGCATGAGGTCAGGGCTTCGGATGTACCAAGAAGATCCTTATAACTGAATCTCTCTGCTAGCCCTCAATTATTAAGTACTTTGAAGGAAATTTGATGTTTGGTTTTTTTTTGTTTGTTTGTTTTGTCGTTTGGGTTTTTTGTTGTTGTTGTTTTGTTTGTTTGTTTTTGAGACAGGGTTTCTCCATGTTATTTTGGTGCCTGTCCTAGATCTCGCTCTTTATCCCAGGCTGGCTTTGAAATCACAGAGATTCTCCTGGCTCCACCTGGCTCTGCCTCCCAAATGCTGGGATTAAAGGCATGCACCATCACCGCCTGGCTTTGATGTTTGTTTTTGATGGTGAAATTTTATAACAAACAAAGTAGAGAAAAGAAAAACAAAGTCAGTAAACTTCAAGGTAGACTGAGTTACAAAGAGGAAGAAATATGCAAGATACCACAATTAGAAAGAAAAGACGGGTTATCCATTAAAAATGGTAATGAGGGAATATGATTAATATCTTCAATCCAATGAACTCTGCAACCTAGATAAACATATTTCTTGAAAAAAGTATAAACTGTAAAAGGCCCAATTTTTTAAAATGAATAGGTGAAATAGGAAATATTAATAGCTATGTACACATTAAGTAAAACTGAATCCATTGTTTAAAAAATTGTCCCACAAACATAATTTCAGAACCACAATTTGCTAGTGAGTAAATTCTTCCAAACATTTAAAAAGGATAGAAAACAATGTTAAACATAATTTTTTGAAAAAATAAGAAAAGGGAAGACTGCTACCCTTTTGTTTCTTAAACCTTCCACGTGAATTCCCCAACACCATTAGCAAAATTCTCCAGCAAAGTAGTGTATTTGTTACCTATCACCACATTGTATCTGAACCCGATTGACCTTAGAGTTCATGTTGGATTTCATCTTTGTTGTTTGTTTGTTTGTTTGTTTGTTTGTTTGTTTGTTTTTAGAGACAGGGTTTATGTAGCCCTGGATGTCCTGGAACTTGCTCTGTAGATCAAGGTGGCCTCAGACTCAGAGAGATCCACCTGCTTCTGCCTCCTTAGTGCTGGGATTAAAGGCATGTGCTAACACCGCCTGGCAGATTTCATCTTTTCAAATGAAGATTGCCAAGCCTGATTCTAAAACCTTACTCATAAAGACATTAGACACCCATTCCTACAAAATAAATATTATAAATGCATATAAAGGGCTCTACTCCAAGACTCATTTAGTGCAGATGATACTTACCAACTCTGTCTGGATAATTTTTATCATTGTAAAATTGATTTTGTGTGTGCGTGATCCTACAATGGTTTAACTCCTATCCCAAGGGATTTACACTCTACATGTACATGTAAAGTCCTCTCTATCTTTATGAATGAATTTCTTTTTTTCTTTTTTTTTTTCTTTTTGATTTTTCAAGACAGGGTTTCTCTGTGTAGCTTTGGTGTCTATCCTGGATTTCGCTCTGTAGACCAGGCTGGCCTCAAATTCACAAAGATCCGCCTGGCTCTGCCTCCTGAGTGCTGAGGTTAAAGTTGTGCACCAATGGGGTTGGGGATTTAGCTCAATGGTAGAGTGCTTGCCTAGTAAACGCAAGGCCCTGGGTTCGATCCTCGGCTCCAAAAAAAAAAGTTGCACACCACCACCACCACCCGGTTATGAATTTCTACTTTAAAATTTTAGTTGAGATATGGTTTGTGAGAGTACTTGTGTCAAGTGATTTTAAGGCTTTAATCACAGATTTATGAAAAGCTTCCCAGTTTTTGAAATGAAGTCAGTTTTTTTCTGTTAAGCACTTTTTTCCCTTTTGAAGATGGTCTTATCATAAACTATATCCTGGCTACTAGGTTTGCAGATGTGCACTGCCATATCCAGCATAATTTTTTTAAATGTACTTCTAAAGTTAGTGCAGATTGGCTTGTAGTACCATTCAATTAAAAACAAAATACTAAACTGCTAATAATCAGACGTATAGTGGAAATCTAACTAGACTCCAGAAGATTATCTGAGTAATGACGGTGCTAGGGAATTAGGGGCAGAGGAAAGGGTTAACAGAAGCCTTTTTGGGATTGGCATCTGCATTGAAGTGACACAACTCTTCAGGTAACTCATCAAATCTCCCTATACCCTCATTGCAAGAGCAGTGAATGATCTGGGTGTCACCAGACCTGAGCAGTGGCCTAGCTGACTGCATTCAGATCTAATCTGTATACCACAGAGAGGTGAGCTGTCCAAATATTGATTGACCTGCGTATTTTCCAAGATGTTCGTGTGAGATGAAGACGTGTGATGTTGTAAAAGGACTTTCCAGATCTAAGGCAGTGCTCACTGTTTTCTTGCCAGCCTAGAGAAATATTTCTTTCCATTTATTTATTTATTTATTTATTTATTTATTTATTTATTTATTTATTTTTATTTTTTTGGTTTTCTGAGACAGGCTTTCTCTGTGTAGCTTTGGAGCCTGTCCTGGATCTCACTCTGTAGCCCAGGCTGGCCTCGAACTCACAGAGATCCACCTGGCTCTGCCTCCCGAGTGCTGGGATTAAAGGCGTGCGCCACTGCCCTGGCTATATTTACTCTTCTTACTCGGCTAACAGAGTTCTTGCTTTTAGTGCATAACCACCATTCTTAGAATTCGGAGGCAGTACTTTCCAAAGGTGAATCGTCCTGAGGGGTTACATATGGGATCAGGAGTGCTTAGAAAAATGCAAGGGCTTTATTTGCTCTTAAAGGCAGATAATATATAGTGTGCTAGTTGGCATTTTAATGCCGCGGTTGCTTACTAATAACCTGTAAATTCATAACATATAGGAACAGTATTCTGGCATGAAATTGAAATCCCTGAAATGAGTTGGGAGTCCATTTTTGTCACCACATAGTATTTTTTTGAGTTGCTTCCATTTTTCAAGGATCAGTATTCTCTGTACATTCCCATCTGAGACTACAAGAATGTACCACTGTCACTGTCATTGCCGCCGCCACCGTCTTTTATTTGTTTATTCATTTTTGGGTCTTTTGAGACAGGTTCCCACATAACCCAGGCATACAGCCTTTTATGCCTAGTTTCCTTTTTCAGGCAATACTTCTTTTACTGATTGATTTAATCAAAGTGCAGTTTGCTTTCACGTTTCCATTTAGTTGCTGTCACTGAGTTTTTACTCTAAGTATATTTTTCCATCATGACTTACTACTTGGGACAAATGTTCTGTATAGTTCATAAAGAAGCATTACGTGTAGCATTTAACCTCAGACACAAATGCAAGGTGATGTGAAGCTGAGTAAGTACAGGAACAGTCTTTGTGGACCCGTTTACTCTTGCTGAGGAATGATTTCACCCTTCTAAGTACCTTTGCTTTTTTTTATGCAGACTCCTCAGATCCCTGCACAATTGAGAGAAAAGCCCGAAGAATCAGTGTGACTTCCAAAGTACAGGCAGATGTCCATGAACCCCAGGCAGCAGCTGCAGACGGTTTGTACCCATGTCTCTGGAGTATGTTAACTTACATAATTATCGTAACTAGAACATGCCTTTAGATTTACCTTTGAAAATTACAGTCCAAATGCAGAATGGTGTTTGCTAAAAATGGTTTTAAAAGATACTTTTTTCTTAACTTATGCATGCTTTATGTGTACATATCAGTTTGGACTGGCCACATTTCACATATTCAGTAGTCACCTATGGATACCTTATTAGACAGGCCAGCTCTCTAGAAAGCAAGGCAAAATAAGTTTCAAATGAGTTGCAAGTTCTGGGTTTGATGGGATTCTCACACAATAGGACTTTCCTAGAGACTGAAATGATCCATTCTGAAAGGAAGCTGGTTTACGGCAGGAAATGCACCACTCACAAAAGCTTCAAGAAATCCCTGAAACTGACAGGATTCTGGATGCTTTACTGAAATGAACTCACACAAAATGATGCAATTTAGAAGAGGGTTCTTCAAACCGGCCCCCTAGATAGGATGTTCTTTAATCTGTACACGTGCCTACAGGTGTGCAGTGTGCTCCAGGGGTCCAGTATTCACAAGCTGTATCACCTGCTCATTTCAAGTTTGAGGATAGCAACTACCTTTCTGTCCCTTGTGCTCTGATAAGCAGCTCCCCCCATATTCCTGTAACTTCAATAAAGCTCATTGGTTTAACAAGTAAAAACATTCTCCCACAAATGTCTAATGCTTCTTCAGCTTTATGTGCTGACATCCAATTGAAAGCAGGTCTCTAAAAATATTAATATATCTTTGTAGTGGAATACTTACACATTCCACATTATAGATGTTAAATCACCTTAATTTGCAAATGAAAAAGTAACATAAGAAGGAGCAAGATACATGAAAGTACCTTGTTTATATTTTTCTTTACCATTAGGATATGTTAGGAAAAGTAACTTTTTCATTTATCATTGAAACACTATTTACTTGTGTTTTGTTTGGTTTGGTTTTGGTTTTGGTTTTTCAAAGCAGTGTTTCTCAGTATAACAGCCCTGGCTCTTATGGAGCTAGCTTTGTAGACCAGGCTGGCCTGGAAATCACAGAGATCCACCTTCTGATAGGATTAAAGGTGTGTGCCATCACTGCCTGAATTCTACTTCCTATTTTTAATTGCGTGCCTTTCAGCAATTTGTCTTCTGTATTATAAACACTATACAAGCAATATTGATTGAAGTATTTGTGAGGCTCTTCATTTTTATGAAAATATAGACTGTTGTATAACTTGGAACTTACTTCGGCTCTTTGTACAGTTTTTAGTGTATGTTTCTTTCATACATTTCCTTTGATCATGGCTCCCTGTTGTTCTCCTTACTTCTGACTTGTACATGAATATTTTTTAATAAATACTTTCTACAAGGTATTCTACAAACTGCTTTTAAATATGCCAGAAAGATGATTGTTCATGTCAATCAAATTAAACATTCTAAAATGCTACTTCTTTTTTAAATGAATTGTATAGTTTCATAGAACCAAAAATAGCTTTTTTTTGGTCAGTTACTTTATAGTGATTCATGATTTCAAATTAAGTTAGCGTGATACTAAACAAGTAAGATAGACTGAGTTTATGAGGCTAAAGAGACCTTTTAGTTGTTTACATAGTTTTGAAAACTATTTTCAAAGGCTGCATTTGGGAATGACATACAAACAATATAACAACTAAGAATTTGATTTGTTAACCTTTTCACTCCATGATACCCATAGGATTAGAAAGTCACCTGTCCTAAGGGTAAATTGGGAATTTGAGAACCTGTCTATAAAATCCTCATGGCAGTAGTTTATTCCTAGCAAGGCAGCTAAAGGTGGCACTGAAACATACCCAGCTCCTGTTTGTGGTCACGAGAATAGGCTGAAGAGCCCAGTGAATTGATTCTAACAAAAGATCACCTTTCTGATAAGGATTAAAGTCTCCTCATGGGACAAAGCTTAGGGTTTAAACCTGCTTATTTGACTTCATGAAGTCACAAAAGAAAGATAATTTGATAAGCTGGAAGTTACCTATTTGGTTTTCAGTGAAAAATAGGCTTAGCCCAAAACAACTGCCAAACCCTCACCAAATCTCCATTTCCTGGCCTTTCTAAATGTATATTAAGTATTACCTTAGATCTTGATTTCATTGCCACTTAATAGGAACGGTTTCCAATGTTCTCTAGGTGAGTTCTCTGAGCCTCCCCACCTTGCCTTCAACTCCTAGGGCTAATCCATCAGCTGTGTGACTCTCTATCCAGTGACCCTCTTCTCAATAGGGATCTTCGAACAAGGCACACTTGCCAAATGAACTCTAGGAGTCTAAGGCCAGAGAAAATCAAGACTTAAAAGGAATAGACGTTTTAAGTTTTTATGAAATCCCAAAGATCAACCTAAAGTTACTATCATTTGCTATTGCCAGGTATAGACATTTTTCAAAAAGTAATATATGAATAACCTTTTTTGGCAAAGAGGAACAACTCTGAGAACAAAAGAATCATGTATATAGAATAAATTTTAGTTTTATAAAGAGCTGTGAAGGCTTGTTCCCTTTTCACTATTCTGGGAACAACTTTATTAGGAATTTTACCTGCCATTGATGAAGCATTAATATAAGACACATGTGTATTCCTGGAAGCAAATGTCTCATGAAATAAGGTCTCCATTTTCTCAGCCATTTACTGTTCTGTGGACAGTACTTGCAGACAGGAAAGTCATAGAGAAGACAGAATTCACTGAATATGCTGTCAAATATTTCTCAAATTTTCTTTCCATTCATCTGGAACACAGCTTAATTAATGGGTAACAAACTAGGAAGGCCATCTATTCTGGGCTTCTCCACATCCTTGTCTTAGAGCACAGAAAAATGAGTGTGTTTAAAACAAAGTGGAACCTGTATCCAGCTTTGTAAACTTAGGGTTTTCCAGTAGTGTGGTTACTGATTAGCTTACACACTGGGTAAGGTAGAAAGTTCTTCCCTTTTGTCTTTGTGGTAGTTTATCATTTTAGTTTTGGTCAGTTTGGGTGATGCTTGGAAAAAACAACTTGATCTAGCTCCGTTTCTCTTAAATCCCCTTTCCTTAGAACATAGAAGTGGCTGCAGGCAGAGTCCTCGGACACAGCCTCGAGATGAGGATTATGAAGGGGCTCCATGGAATTGTGACAGCTGTACCTTTCTCAACCACCCTGCACTGAATCGCTGTGAACAGTGTGAGATGCCGCGGTACACTTGAGTTCAGAACTGTCACCGAGCTGAGGGTGAAACTTTGAGCACTCACTGGAAGAAAAGGAAACCTCGGGATTGTGTTCATCTGCCCAGCCTTTTCATTTCTTGATTGCACGGGGGGAGGAGGAGTGTGGCCACTGGGCTTACAAAGGAAAAATGGGGAGGTCTTTCTTTTTTTCCTTTCTTAACTCATTATAGAGTGAGAGGTGGAAGGGGATACTTGAAACTGGGAAAGGATTCACTCCTGAACGAATGTACACAAAGAAGTTAAGGGCTTCTGTGGAGTCACATTGTTAAAGTTCCTGCTGAGTGGCTCTTACTTTCTAAAGGGGAATTCTGAATTATGGTAGGACATGTTACAGTTTATGCAGAAAAACTGTGAATTCCAGGGCAGACTTACTTGGTCACAGTTCTCTGGAAACCAAGGCTCCCTGTGCCTCTTCCTGCTGCTTCCTGTGAAGAGATGAACAAGAAATAGCACCTGGGATATGCTTTATTTTCTTTTTTGCAAAATAATGAGTTTATTTGTAATTGCTGCTTTTTTCAGGGGTAATTTCAAACACACATTCATACGCAAACAGGATACTTTAAAATGTGATTTGTAGTAGTCAGGAATTAGGCATATCATGCCCTTTGTGAGGAAGTACAATCAGAGGTAGTGATATCTCTTCTGCTGCATCGACACTGGTAACTAAGACCCTTTTATGCCACATAAATTATTGTATACTTTTCTTAGGTTATTGATTTTAAAAGTAATGCAGTATGGTTTTATAAAATGACTTTCTCAAAAAACCATGCTTTGCCAGTAGCACAGTGAATGTATGCCAAATGAAAGTCCACTCGAAAACCATTCGGAAATCCTGAGCTCAGCTGTGGTTCTTAAGAAATGCTTGCAGTATATAAGGCCCCCCCACTTCTGGTTTGTGATGAATACATGATGTTTACAGCACTAAAAATACTTTGTACCATAGTCTAATTTAGCTGAAAAAAATCAATATGAGCTATTTATTTGCACATGTATTAACCAGCCAATGAAAGGGAAATTGAAGTTGACCAACATCATAAAGTTTGCATTATTTGAGTCATAAGAGAAGACTACTCACAAAATATGATTGGGCTGGGGATACAGCTCAGTGGAAGTGCACTAGCCTAGCATACACAAGGTGCTCTAGGTTTGAAAAGAAAAAGAAAAAATGCTATCAAAACAATGATGTATACAGGGGGCTTTGAATATTTTTTTTAAGTTGAACAGACATCATACTGAATTCTGGCAGTTCAGGGAATACTAAAGCACTACTTATGAGACAGAATGCAGGTGTGGATACACTGAAGAAGATAGTAAGTCAGGCCACTTGCCATGATGTATCATGAGAACATTAATAATATTATATTTAAGTAAGTTCTCTGCCTTAAATTTTATTCTTGGCTCAGAATTGAATTTTGGAATCTCTTCCCCATTTGGTGAACGTAGACAGCAATAAAGTTGATAGGTTTCTCCATCCTGAAGAATTGTACCTGAAGAACTACCAGGTCTGCCACCATGCTCCTGTATACACACTTTATACTGTCACTGTATTCTAATTTAGCATTAGTCTCCGGCAGACCTGGAAAAACAAGCTGCACTCAACAGCATAATGAAACCAAAGGCATAACTCATTATAGTTTTCTACCAGAACTATGATTTTACACACTGCATATAGCCTTTATCTGGAGAATTCCCCAAATACATCCATTTGTCTCACAAAGAGCATGATTCCGTAATTACTAGTAAATATCTCTCCTACAACTGTGGCAAAACTGTGAAAATAGCAATGGTGGAAAAGCAGACAGGCTCAGAACCATGGATTTGGGAAGGGTGAAAGACTTGTAACTTGAGTCTCTTGTCAATCCCCAATACCAGTCTAGCAGTCCTACTGTTCTTTAAGGTGCCCTTGCCATTGTATGGTTTCTTGTCTCCCTTAGTGATGGACAACTCCACTTGCTGTTGTTACCAAACAAGTTAGGGGAACATATATACTACTTGGTATTCTACCTAAAAGATGTACAAGTATCCATAGTGAGATGCTGAAATACCAACAGTTAGTGTGGCACTTGTTAGTTGAAAATGAAAGTAGCATGTGTGAAAAGTCTGATGCTTTATTAAAACCATGTAGATGATATTAAAACTATTGCATGAAAACACACCAAGGTCAATAAGCTGTTAACATACAGTAGATGCATGGTTTCAGTCCTTTGATGATATAGTCAGTCATAGCTTTCACCTGACAGAAAAAAAAATGAGGCAACAGTTGATTTGCTTGGTTTAAAAGGTAGTTATGAGACATCGAAAGGACTTTAAAGAAGCTTTGTACATGTTAAATTTTAGTTGTTCACTAGTTTCATATGCCTATGTAGGCTGTATTCAGGTCCTAAAAATGAACAGAATAACTTGACACTGGTTAATTTGATACATTTAATTGTTCCATATATAGACTTCTTACCTATGACCAGTTCGAATAAGAATTCATTGAACCTTCCTTTCCCCCCCCCCCCCCAGAACGTTCTCTGGTCAGATTGGTATGCATAAGTGGATGGAATATAGTGGTAATGTAGAACTTGGGTGATAACCAGCTGCTGGGTTGTCCATGCCCTTTGGATCAGTTGGTGCACTCTTGTTTCGTGTGAGAGGCTTCTTTCATAAAATACTAGTTTAAGGTACCTGGTAACACAGACCTGAATCTACATTTTTCATTATTTCGCTGTTTTTGTAAACTGCTGTAAACTGGGTTTTTAGAAAGCATGTTTGCCATCGTGTTAAAAGAGCATTGCCCCCTTAAGTTTTGGAGTTCTTCAAGTTTAAAGTGAAAACAGAAGAGCCAGGAACCTGTAAGCACTGTAAAATGTTTTGAATCGATACTGATCTAGTTTGGGAGAAAGTAGAGGCAGGGGATATTAAAGAAACAAAAGAAATGTGTTGTACAGATTTGTAGTTTTAGAGCAGATTAATGATGGTGGAGGAGAGTGTTGCTAATGTGTTCATTTCCCAGGAAGAAATGGGAAGAGTAATATGCAGTTTAATGTTTAAGGAGCTGGTCTCAATTTTAGTACTTTCTAATTATAAAAGAAATCAATGTTTCCTTAAATTTTGTCATTGGTTTGTCACAGTTATCTAAGGGTTCATTTCCAACTCTCTGTGGCAACTCAGTTTTATATAGTCTTTTAAAGAGGTAATTGTTTATGTATTTCTGACAGTATGAAGAGAAAGAATATGAGGCATAGAAGAACTGTCTTTTAGAAATATCAGTGATGTATCCTGGAATGTGAAGATGTCCCTCTAAGATTACAAATTGAATTATTTTAATATTGTACCACTGTTAGACCTTGATTGAATCCATATTGCAGTGTGTGTATGTATATCTCTAGAGAAAAGGAAATGGCGATTGAAATGTTACTTTAAAAACTCAGAATTGGGCACTGACTGTGTAGCACCACTACTGTGTCTTTTTTTAAAGAATTAACAGTATTTCCCTCTTGTGAAAGTTAATTCTGATGATGTTTCATATTCACCAGATTTTTTCTGTATTATCTGCATCCCCAAATATTTCAAGTAGAATTGTGCATGGCTTGGGCATTCAGAGATAACAGAATGAGTCCATTTTAATTTCTAAAGCCATAAAAAGTTGCTCTGAGACTGAATAGTTCTGAGTTCTTATTTATAACTACACCCGTTGTCCATGTTTCTTTCCCTACTGTAAAAGAATTGATCATTTTCTTCATTAAAGCAGCAAGAAATTAATTAAACCTTGTACATACCATGTCTCTTAGATTTCTGTGTACGTTGTGAAGGACATTACTTTGAGAAAAAAATTGTATAAAGGCATATTAAAAGGCTGTGCATGCACCGTACCTCCAAGCAGTACATCTTCAGAAAGTCAAAGATTCCTGCAAAATAAATTAATAAACTAAAAACAAGCTCTACATTCTGCATTTTTTCTGTGAACTAGTTCTGCTTCTAAACACTCAGGTTTCTGCATTGCAGAGCTAACTGGTGCATTCCCCATATTTTAAGGCATGCAGTGACTTTAGGCTTGAGTTATCATTAGGTACCCATTAACCCCAATTTGAATGTTTGGCCAAATCATGCATAAAGAGGTTTTATAGAAAGTTTGGAAAAAGTTAGAAATTCCAATGCTTCATTTCATTCAACATTATTTACAAAAGTGAGTAACTTGCTTTTGTACAGTATCATTTATAACTAGTTTTTCAAAGACAAGGGAGTCACCAGGCCCTAACAAATTTGCCTTGCTGTCTAGTGAGCTTTTCCGCCTTCTGCAGAGTAATCACCACAGGTGGATTATAACCTTTTCTTTGAGTAGGACTTTCTACATGACTGATAGATAAAAATTACAAGCAGAAACAACAATTCTATGATACCCCACTTACTCATTGGTCACCAGCCAAAATTATATGTAAGCAGTCTTCATCCTTGGCATTACCTCTAGATTATTTTGAAAGAATTCTCAGTCTATTCATTTGTAAATACACTACATTGTATTCATGGCATCTTAATTGTTGAATTCCCCTAATAGGTATCAGAATTTTTAAGTAAACTTTCCTAAATTAAAATATAAACAGAACACTTGAAATACATAGTCCTTAAATTTTTTACATATATACACACAAATGAATTTGCATATTTTTTCCTCTTTACTGTTGTAAGCCATTTATTAATGAGGAGGTGTTCATGAGGACACTTCAACCATTTCATTAGGCTATACAACATCCTAACAGGTGTTGTAAAGGGAAAACATGGTATGCTATTCCTAAAGAGAATTATGAATCCAAGATAGCCTGGGTTGTAATAGTGAGACACCCCCACCCAGGGGATTATATGAATACCATCTTCTATATCCCAGGTTGTCTTTGAAATGATTTATTTTGAAATAGTTATTTCAGATATTTGTTAACTACATTGGTGCTTTTCTGTGGTGCTCATACTTGTAGTTAACATTTGTGAGGAGTGTTACCCAGATTGATTTGTCTTCAGCTACTGGCCAGGGAGAGAGATTCTGACCAGCTTAATTTCCATAAGGAAGACTATAAGATAGATTGTCAGGGGATGTGTGAGTGAGTGAGTGAGTGAGTGAGTGAGTGAGTGTGTGTGTGTGTGTGTGTGTGTGTGTGTGTGTGTGTGTTGGGGGCTGCCCAGTGTTTGTTTCCCAACTGCACTTCCCAAAAAGAACTTCACTAGACTGTTCATGTGGCATTGCCCAGGTAATATTTTGTGATGGGTATTTCAAAGATAGTGTAATAGTAAGCTGGATGTTGAGAATCATGCTTGCACTTAGGGGTGCTGAGGCAGGGTGATCATGAGCTTAAGGCCACAAACCTTAAGCATGCTGAACAGATGTTCCATTGCTGAGCTACATACCCAACCTGTTAATAAAACTAAGTTTTGCATGTTTCAGATTCTCAGAAACTAATTGCATCTCTTGTCCTGCTTTTGAACATTGATTGGTAAACTAGGCAAATACTGCAAGAGATGTAATGAAGCCTAGCTTTGTAGACTTGTGATTTGGGAATTGAGGGCTACTTACTGCTTTAAGTTAGTGTGCCCTTTTGACTTTCTGGTGCATTTCTGGGTTCTAGGCAGTTTTCAGGTAATTCTTTCCCCTGATGTATCTGCAAAGGGAGAAGCAGTGTCTTCTGAACATTAAGGACTGCTACACTAACGAACTCAAAGCCAGTCAGCATTCCGCATGGCGGCAGGAAGAGCTCACAAGCTCCCACCCTTAGCTGAGGAGTTACTGGTGCTTGTTGCTAGGTCGAGTGAAGTCAATTTTCTTTTAAGTATGTGGCCTCTGGTAAGTTGACAATCATCCAAGGATGGTACTTGGTGGTGGTGGTGGTGGTGTGTGTGTGTGTGTGTCTAAAAAGAGTGGCATGAAGTTGGGAAAGGGGTGAAGTCTAGGAACTGCTAACGTGCACTTTGTTTCTTCCTCCTGGTCCCTCTTCCCTTCCTCTCCATGTGTCTTCCCATCTCCATCTCTCCCCTCTTCCTCCTCACTCACTGTTCAACTACCGATGGGTCTGAAGCTAACACAATTTGATGGAGAGACTCATTTAATAAAAAAGAATACGAAATTTCAAAATGAAATTTTCAGTGCAGGGGTTTGAAAGACATCAGGCAGGTGAAGGGCGTGAGCTTTGGCTTCCTAAGCTTCGTGACAAATCTGCCTTTTGCATTAGATGTGGTTCTTAACCACCCAGAGGAGTTTCCTTTCACTTTGAAAAAGTATACCATTAATGATAATTATGTATTGTTTTCTATATTTTAACATTTATGTGAATGATGCTCTCCATGATAGGTTCATGCAACTCATTTTTCCCATCAGCATTTTAGTTGGGAAATTTATCCTTACAGATATACTTACATAGTCTAGTTTTTCAAATTGCCATGTAGGATTCAATTTTGTGACTATCAGAATTTATCTATTTCCTTATTGCGGTTTTCCCATTTAAAAAAAAGAAACAGTGGTTTGTAAAATAAAACCAAAAATCCCAAAATACATTGTAAGAAATTCTCAACAAATTAATGAAAATCTTTTAAAAAAAGAATTGACAGTTGGATATAGTAGCTCAAACTTGTTATCTCAGCACTCAGGGGAGGGAGGATCTTAAGTTTGTAACCAGCCTTGCCTACGGAGTGAGAGACCGTGCCTCAAAGAAACAAAGCACAACTGCAAATGGCTGACCATGTTGGTATGCAGGCATGGTGTGGTTAATGCATGTCTAAGATATTAATAGTACATATAATAAGCTGGGCATGGAGGCTCATGCTTATAATGCCATCACTCAGGGGGCTGAAGCAGAACCAAGATTTCAAGGCTAGCCTATGCATACCAAGAACCAGTCTGAAAAACCTTCCTGTCACTTCTGGCCATTTCTAAATGCCAGCCACCAGGTCTGTTTTCTTTTCAATCAGTAGGTGTAGTATAGTCGTCTGATTTGAGTGTAAATGATTCAGGAAATAAATATTTGAAGGTATTGGAGAAGAGCAAACAGCACATTGCCACCCATGGCAAAAAGATGGATTTCAAGGTCATGATTTCACTTTTCTTCCCAAAATTCCCTATTATAACTAATAATATTTTTCAGGGTTGGAAATAGGGAAGAGTGCCCTCAGATGGGGGTATATTGAGGACACTTGCTGCCAGTGTCAGACAGGGCTCATGAACAGCCCAACTCTGAACAGCAAGCCAATGAAATGGTCGAGAACTGGACAAGAAGTAGTAGATTACAGCATTTGCCTTCTGTCTCATTTGGCACCAGCACTCACAAAAGAGAGGCACTTAGGAAAACTTGTTTCTCAACTTGTTGAGGGGCATAAAGCACCAGGTAATTGTAACCTGCTACCATGAACATAGAAAACATGCATGGCTGCCTGAGTGTTCCAAGGAGTGCTGTTTTAATGGTAATAAATTGTGAAAACACTCCCCATCTTTGCTGCTCACTGAGAGGCAAAGGAAAAAACCTGGCACTTAGCAAAACCATGAACTTCCCAATCTTTCTAATACTTTATATCAAATAATTTGCAACCAAGAAAAAAACTATCAAAGAAGGGTAACACTTTTCATTTCTGTTAGACTTTAAAGGATCCAGCCAGCATGAGCCACATGGCATTTGCTATTTTCTTTTCTTATATGAGACAGTGTCTTGTATAGGCCACACTATCCTCATACTTACTATGTAGCCAAAGATGGCCTTGAACACTCCATTCTCTTGCTGTAGATGCCCCAGTGTTGAAATGACAGGCGTTCACTTCATACCACCTATGCATTGCTCGGTGTGGAACCCAGGACTTGCATGTCACGCAAGCACTCTTCCACTGAACTGCGTTCCTAGCACTTGGAACAACTGTTACAGTTAGCAAATGGGGGAAAAGAAGGAACAAAGTTTTCTAAAAGTACAGTCTTAATTCCAAACAACTTGAATCAGTATTGTGTTTCTCTAAAAGAAAAAGTCAGATCAGGAAAGGTAGCATTCAAATAAAAATAAAAATGATTTTTTTTCTAACTAACTTGTACAATGCAAGTACAAAAGAAGTGAACCAATGGAGAAACCAGAGGAAATGGCTAAAGAGATGAAGAGCTAACATAAAAAAAAAATTATAGGACTGGAGAGACTGTTCAGAGGGTAAAGGGGGACCATAGTTTGGATGCCCAGCAACTATGTAAAAAGCCTGGTGTGGCAGCATGCAACTGTAACCCCAGCTCTAGTGGACAGAAACAGGCAAATGACAGGGGGTTACTAGCCTGACAGTCTAACTGAAATGGTTACCAGGCACTGTGAGAGACCCTGTCTCCAAAAAGTAATCTGGAGAGCAATTAAAGAAGGCATCCTGACATCAACCTCTGTCCTACACATGGATCCATGTACAACACATGCACACACGGGGGGTGGGGGGAGGGAGGATGTACACACATGACATGTATGTAATTCTATGTCCAGGACATTAATAAGGAGTACCAGAAGGAAGAAAGCAACTTAAAATAGAGAAACTCAAATATACAGCTATCCCTCAAATAACAAGGTCTCAGTCAATGGAATAATGCATATATGATAGTGATCTGATAAAATAATGGAGCAGCTGAAAAATTGCTATTACTTTATGATGTGATAGGCATTATAGCACAATACATTTTTCACATGGTTGTGGTAATTGTAAATGTAAACAAATCTGTGGAACTACTATAAAAAGTATAGTACACGTAGTTATTTACAGTTCATACTTGATAATTAATCCCTATGTTACTGATCCATAATTTACTAAGCTATATTTTAAATCATTTTTGCAAGTTCTCCAACTTATAAAAATGTGTTTAAAGTAGTGTTCTGTGTTATTCCTTCAGTGTCTTCATTCATAATATTGAATACATTTCTTGATTGCCTCGGAGTTTGGGTGTGTATACTCTATCCTATTTACAATAATGAAATTTTCTAACATATATCTTAGAATATATCCCCTTCTGTAAGAGATGCATGACTAAGAAAACTGGTCCTGAAGGCTGAACAAACATTTCCCACAAAGCTATGTAACAAAAGTGACAAGTATTCCTAACTTGTAGAATACTCAAACACCCCTCTCAGATTTTGACATGAAAAAATAGACTAAATTGTGAATATTATGAATGTTTTTGGTTAATCTCTATGCCTTATACTTCAGAGCAAGTATTTTAAATTTTTCTTCAGATATTAATTCCATCATTTCCCCCTTCCATTTCCTGTCTTGAAACTCTCCCATATAATCTTCCTTGTTCTCTCAGCCTCATGGCCTCTTGTTTTTTCATTAGTTGTCATTACATACATGTCATGAATGTGTACTGTGTGAATATGTACATATCCTACTCAGTCTCTATGATATTGATTGTGTGTATGCTTTCAGGGAGCAATATTTTTAAATTTCTATTATTTACCAAAAGCCATTAAGAGCGCCTCAATTTCTGAAACAGAATTATATAAGCCACACTTTTTTTTCCCTGATTGTAAAGCATTCAATGTAAAAACTACTAAAAATAAATAAAACTGCCCCAAAACCTACAGAGCTCTTAAGAATGCTTGATTCATACACATAATAAAGGAAAAAGTCATTTTGTTAAGGCAAATCCACAAAGATGATTTTAACAAAGACATCATCTCAAACTACAAAGAGAACTTTCTACTATCAGAAAACAGGGCATAACAAGAACACCATGTCATATGGTTCAGAGACTTCAAATGTTGCATTATTGCTAGATACAAATAAGCTCTCCACATCTGTAACAGACCAAATTGCACAAATAAATAATTCAGAACTCAAGGTGGTGTCTCTAGTGAGAGACATTTCCAGCAGAAGATATCTTTGCAAGTTATGATAAGGCAATGGAAAAGATCATGGCTCAACTTGATGTTGAGCAAACACTGGATAATGTGTCCAGAGTCAAGAATCTTCACAGGCAGGAGAGTTCCACATGAGTAAAACAAGTGCCTGGCCTGGCTTGGGGCTCACTTGGTAGCCAGACTAGCTTCAAACTCACCATCCTCCTGCCTCACTCTCCAAACTGACTTTATTTTCTTTGGATATGTACCTAGTTGCTGTGGATGGTTGATTGATAAATAAAGTGCTGATTGGCCAGTAGCCAGGCAGGAGGTATAGGTGGGACAAGGAGAGAGGAGAATTCTTGGAAGTGGAAGGCTGAGGCAGGAGATGCTGCCAGCCACCGCCATGACAAGATGTAAATTACCGGTAAACCACAAGCCATGTGGCAAGGTGTAGATTTATAGAAATGGGTTAATTTAAGATTCAAGAACTAGATAGCAAGAAGCCTGCCATGGCCATACAGTTTATATGTAATATAAGTCTCTGTGTGTTTGCTTGGGTCCAAGGTGCTGCAGGACTGGCAGGTGAGAGATTTGTCCTGACCATGGGCCAGGCAGGACCAGGAAAACTTCAGCCACACCTAGTAGTGGGATGGCATGATGAGATGGTAGTTATATATTTAATCTACCATGACTCTACTTAAAGTCCTAACAACAATGTGCAGGGCTTTTCTTTTTTCAACATCTCCCTAACATTAGTAAGAAAGATGGCTGCCTTCACCACTACCATTCAACATGGCATAGGAAATGCCAGCTGAAAGAAATAAGAAGGGAAATAAAAAGTACCTATATTGGAAAAGAAGTCAAAGCACCTTGCAGGTGTAAGATGACAGAGTAAGATGTTCCAGCAACTGGCTTCCCACAGAAAACACCACAGGAACGGCTGAAAGTACCAAACTGTCATCCCAGGAGCTCAGAAATGGCGTAGTCCCCACTCTTCTATACTATAAGAAGAAAAGCCCAGTGACGAAGGCAGAAAGCAAAGACATCCCGTTACCGCTTCCTCAGCTCCAAGCTGTGCCATGCAGCGAGAAGTGTCTCCTGTTTGGAGGAGAAGGAGCAGGGATTAAGTCCATCACTTAGGCGGGAAAACCAACACCAGGCCTTCTGTGGTGAAACTGCACACCTGTGGCCAGATCCTCTGGATTCTCCTTACATAGCCGAGGGACTATTACTATCATCCCTCTCCCCAAGATCAGCCAATAGAATAGGGAATAAGAAGCTGCTGCCAAATAAGGCAGGAATTTGACCTCAGGAATTTGCCTTGGAGCTTAGTGATGGGTCTTCTGCAGTGAGGCCCAGCAAACACATGACCTGTATGTGGACCAGGCAGAAATATGTATTCTAGTAGAATGGCCTCTTGTTTTAGCATGCATCACTACCACTCATTGCTTGGACAATCATTTGGAGCTACACAGATGAGGATGGTACCAACTATGTAGAAGCCTGGAATTGTTACCAGCAAGATGAGGCTTGAGCATAAGCTAATGACTGTGGATGAGGTCTGCCCTGGACTGAGGTGTAGGCCAACAGAGATGAACTAACCACTTCAGGCGCTCCTTCTAGCCCGTGTTGAATGATACACCAACTGCAGATTTGGAATGAATCCAGACTTGCTGCTCCCTCTGGTGCTGAAACAATAACAAAGGGACAGCTGGTAGAAGTTGAACTTGGTCTTAGGGCGCCATCTAGTGAGGAAAAGGAAATGTCCATCTACTCAGAAAAAATGAGTAGACTTTCTTGGCTTGGAATTTCTAGGACAGATAAAGAACCTCACCTCGTTAGGAACACTAGAATAAATAATGATTTGTTCTTTGTGCAGATTATGGTGCATGCAAATAAGCATTAAGCTTTCAGAAACTCAGTGTCAATTATGTACAAAATAAGGCACTGGAAGCAGATCATAAAATAACCAGTATCTGCAAATCAAAATAGCTTTTTTTAAATTATTTTTTTTTATTTCTTTTATGTACCAACCACAGTTTCCCCTCCCTTCTCTCCTCCAGTTCCCTCCTCCCCCCCCCTTTCTACCTGTCCCCCCATCCAGTCCTCAGAAAGGGTCAGGCTTCCCATGGGAGTCAACAAAGTCTGGCATATCAAGTTGCAGCAGGACCAAGCTCCCCAAGCCCTCACCCAGGCATCAAGGCTAAGCGAGGCATGCCACCATAGGCAATAAGTTCCAAAAAGCCTGATCATGCACCAAGAACACATCCTGGTCCCACTGCTAGGAGCCCCACAAACAGACCAAGTTACACAACGGTCACCCACATACAGAGGGCCTAGGTCAGTCCCATGAAGGCTCTGTAGCTGTTGGTCCAGAGTCCATGAGCTTGCACTACCTTGGGTCAGCTGTCCCTGTGGGTTTCCTGTCATGATCTTGAGCCCCTTTGCTCCCACAGTCCCTTCCCCTCTCTTCAACTGGACTCCTGGAGCTGGGCCCAGTGCTTGGCTGTGGATCTCTGCATCTGCTTCCATCAGTTACTGGATGAAGGTTCTATGATGACAATTAGTGTAGTCACTAATATGATTACAGGAGAAGGCCAGTTCAGGCACTCTCTCCACTATTGTTAGCAATCTTAGCTGAAGCCAAAATTGTACAATGGAAAAAAGAAAGCATCTTTACCAAATGGTGCTGGCATAACTGGATGTCAACATGTAGAAAAATGCAAATAGATCCATATCTGTCACCGTGCACAAAACTTGAGTCCAAGTGGATCAAAGACCTCAACATAAATCCAGCTGCACCGAACCTGTTAGAAGAGAAAGTAGGAAGTAATCTTGAATGCATTGGCACAGGAGATCACTTCCTGAATATAACATCAGTAGCACAGACACTGAGAATGACAATTAATAAATGGAACCTCCTGAAACTGAAAAGCTTCTTTAGCTTCAATAAGACAAAATGGCAGCCTAAAAAGTGGGAATAGATCTTCACCAACCCCACATCTGACAGAGGCTGATTTCCAAAATATATAAAGAACTCAGAAACTAGACACTAAAGTACCAAATAACCCAATTAAGAAACAGGGTACAGATCTAAACAGAATTCTCTATAGAAGAATCTCAAATGGCTGAAAGATATTTAAGGAATTACTCAACATCCTTAGTCATCAGGGAAATGCAAATCAAAATGACTCTGAGATACTATCTTATACCTGTCAGAATGGCTAAGATAAAAACCATCAATGATAGCTTATGTTGGAGAGGATGTGGAGTAAAGGGAACATTCCTCTACTTTGGTGGGAGAGCAAACTTGTACAGCCATACCTCAAGGACACTTGCTCAACTGTGTACATAGCAGCATTATTCATAATAGCCACAACCTGGAAACAACCTAGATGCCCCTCAACTAAAGAATAGATAAAGAAAATATGATACATTTACACAAAGACGTATTACTCAGCTGTAATAAAAAATGATATCGTGAAATTTGTAGGCAAATGGATGGAACTAGAAAAAAATCATCCAGAGTGAGTTAACACAGACTCAGAAGGACAAACATGGTATGTACTCACTCATAGTGACTACTAGACGTAAAGCAAAGGATAACCAGACTACAACCCATAGCTCCAGAGAAGGTAGTTAGCAAGGAAGACCCTAAGAGGCACACATGGATAACCTTGGGAAGAGATGAGATCTCCTGGGTAAACTGGGGGGGGGGGTGTAGAGGGAAGGGTATGGAGGCTGAGAACATCAGGGAAAGGGATAGTCGAGCTGGGGGAAGGATGCTGTGGGAGAGAAATGAAAGAGATATCTTGATAGAGGGAGCCATTATGGGATTAGGGAGAAACCTGGTGCTAAGAAAATTCCCAGGAATCCACAAGGATGACCCCAGCTTAAACTACTAGCAATAGAGAAGAGGCTGCCTGAGCTGGCCTTCCCCTGTAATGAGATTGGTGAATACCCTGTCATCATAGAGCCTCCATCCAGTAAATGATGGAAGCAGATGTGGAGATCCACAGCCAAGCACCAGGCTGAGCTCCAGGATCCAGTTGAAGAGAGGGAGGAGGGATTATATGAGCAAGGGGGGTCAAGATCATGATGGGGAAATCTACAGAGACAACTAAGCCAAGCTCATAGAAATTCACAAACTCTAGACAAACAGCTGTGGAGCCTGCCTGGAACCAAACTGGGCCCTCTGCATGTGGGAGACAGTTGTATAGCTTGGTCTGTTTGAAGGACCCCTTGCAGTGAGACCAGGATCTATCCATGGAGCATGAGCTGGCCTTTTGGAGCCCATACCCTATGGTGGGATGCCTTGCTCAGCCTTGATGCAGGGTTAGTGGCTTGGTCCTGCCTCAACTGAATGTACCATGCTTTGTTGATTCCCTATGGGAGTCCTTACCCTTTTGGAGGAGTGGATGGGGATGGGTTGGGGAGAGGTAGGGGTGGGAGGAGGGATGGGAGGGGGAACTGTGGTTGGTATGTAAAACAAATAAAAATTTTAAAAATTAGTAACAAAAAAAAAAAGACCCAGCTGTACCACTCTTGGGCACATACTCAAGGAATGCTCAGTAATACCACAAGGACACTTGTTCAATTATGTTCATAGCAGTATTATTCATAATAGTCATAACCTAGAAACAACCTAGATGCCCCTCAACTGAAGAGTGTATAAAGAAATGGTGGTATATTTACACGATGGAGTATTACTCAGGGGAAAAAAACAACAACATCATGACATTTGAAGGCAAATGAATAGAGCTATAAAAAATCATCCTGAGTGAGGTAACCCAGACTCAGAAAGACAAACTCGGTATGTACTCACTTATAAGTGGATATTAGATGGAAAGCAAAAGATAATCAGACTACAACACATAGCTCCAGAGAAGCTAGCTAACAAGGAGGACCCTAAGAGGGATGCACAGATCATCCAAGGAACAAGAAATAGATGAGATATCCTGGGTAAACTGGGGGCAGGAGGGGGTAAAGGGGAGAGGATAGGAGATGGGAACATGAGGGATCAGATTGGTTGAGTTGGTGGAGGAACAGAGAGGTAGAGCAATGCAAGAGATATCTTGATAGAGGGGGGCATTATGGGGTTAGGGAGAAACCTGGTGCCAGGAAAACTACCATGAATCCCAAATAGCTTTTTTATAGAAACTCAATGAGGGCGTGGGGGTGGATAGATGGATAGAGGAAGGGAGGGAGGGAATTTGCCATGATGGTTCATTTTTTTTTATTAAAATATAATTACATCATTTTCTTTCCTGTCTCAAACCACTTCCATATCCCTTTCCTCCAACCCTTTCTGCACACCCCATCACCCCTTACTCCCTCTGGCCTCTCTTTTGTTATTGGTACACACACACACACACACACACACACACACTACACTCACTCACTCACTCACACACACTCATGTAGAAATACTAGTTCTAAATGGACATAGTCTTAAACTGACTTATTGTGGGAGCCCACAGAGGTTTCCTAGTGAGATCTGAACTTGCTTTGCCCAGCAGGACTGCATAAGAGGATGATTGGACCATGGGCCTGGGTACTAGGTGTTTGGAAGAGTCTACACTTGCCTGTACCTAGCAAGGGGGAGGTCTTTTGCCTCACCCCTTGACATTGCTATAAAAAGCCCTTTTGAATAAAGTTCTGGGCTGTTGGTATTGACCCAGGTCCTCCTGAAGCTATCCTGTGTTTTCATCTTTCTTCTTGTCGGCTAGGTCTCTCTTTCTTCCTAATATCTCTTATCCCTCTATCCTCAAGAGTGCCCTTGGAAAAGTGGGAGCAGGTCCCCCACAACTTAAAACAACTTTTAGCTATACTCATAGGTCTAATGCATTTCTTAACCTTCATCAGAGAAGTTTGTGTTTAAAGTAGGTGGTAACTAACACCAGATTAACCAGAGACCCACAACCGGTCAAGGTACATAGACTAAGAGTACAGAATGCTCAGCCTGAAATGCAATATCTGTTTTGCATACCTTCCTTTACAGGCTCAGGGATCATTGTGCAAGGGGATTTGCAGAAAAACTGTAAGAGCTGGGGTGGCGGATGACTACAAGAAACAGGGATTGAATTCACAGCAACTATGACATCATACACAAAACAGCATACACCAAGTACAAGCGAAACAAAACTCCAGCATGGAGAGGGGAGGTAAGCATGAAGTTCCACCCCTAGCTGAGAAAGTCAACTTATAGCTGCTGAGAGAGGGAGAGTCCATCTTCTCCAAGAATGTACCACCTTGGTAGAACAACAACTCTCCAGTTGAAGGTCACTGACCCAAGAATATGGGTGGTATAAATCAGATTTGGTGGATTTAACAATCAAAAATAGGACATAATGTTAGAGAGGGAAGGAAGGGGGAGAATCCAGGAGGAGTTGAGGAAGGGGATGCATAATCAAAACCCATTGTATGAAATTCTCAAAGAACTAAATTTTTTAATTGCAATAATGAAGATGAATCTTTGATTTCATAGTATACAATTCTAAGTATCTATAATTGTATGTTTACTATGTCATTATTGTAAGTAGCAAATGTATGTGATCAACTCTCCAATAATGGACAAATAGAGATGTGATGTTACATCTAGTATCTTCCTATGAGTGAGTACATACCATGTTTGTCTTTCTGAGTCTGGGTTACCTCACACAGGATGATTTTTTCTAGTTCCATCCATTTGCCTGCAAACCTCAAGATGTCATTGTTTTTCTCTGCTGAGTAGTACTCCATTGTGTATATATACCATATTTTCTATATCCATTCTTCAGTTGAAGGGCATCTACGTTGTTTCCAGGTTCTGGCTATGACAAACAAAACTGATACGAACATAGCTGAGCAAATGCCCTTGTGGTATGAGTGAGCATTCCTTGGGTATATGCCCAAGAGTGCTACAGCTGGGTCTTGGGGGAGATGGATACCCAATCTTCTAAGGAAGTGCCATATTGATTTCCAAAGTGGCTGTAAAAGCTTGCATTCCCACCAGCAGTGGAGGAGAGTTCCCCTGGCTCCACATCCTCTCCAGCATAAGCTGTCTTCTGTGTTTTTGATCTTAGCCACTCTGACAGGTATAAGGTGGTATCTCAGAGTCGTTTTGATTTGCATTTCCTGGATAATTAGGGATGTTGAGCAATTCCTTAAATGTCTTTCAGCCATTTGAACTTCTTCTGTGGCGAATTCTCTGTTTAGTTCTATAGCCCATTTCTTAATTGGACTGTTGGGCACTTTGATGTCTAATTTCTTGAGTTCTTTATATATTCTGGATATCAGCCCTCTGTCAGATGTGGGGTTGGTGAAGAAGTTTTCCTATTCTGTAGGCTGTCGCTTTGTCTTGTTGACCATGTCCTTTGCTCTACAAAAGCTTCTTGGTTTCAACAGGTCCCATTGATTGACTGTTTCTCTCAGTGTCTGTGCTACTGGTGTTATATTTAGAAAGTGATCTCCGGTGCCAATGTGTTCAAGAGTACTTCCTACTTTCTCTTCTATCAGGTTCAGAGTAGCTGGATTTATGTTGAGGTCTTTGATCCACTTGGATTTAAGTTTTGTGCACGGTGACAGATATGGATCTATTTGCAGCCTTCTACACATTGACATCCAGTTATGCCAGCACCATTTGTTGAAGATGCTTTCTTTTTTCCATTGTACATTTTTGGCTTCTTTGTCAAAAATTATATGTTCATAGGTGTGTGGGTTAATGTCAGGGTCTTCAATGCTATTATATTGGTCCACATGTCTGTTTTTATGCCAGTACCAAGCTGTTTTTATTACTAAAGCTCTATAGTAGAGCTTGAGGTCGGGGATTGTGATGCCTCCAGAGGTTGTTTTATTATACAGGATTCTTTTGGCTATCCTGGGTTTTTTGTTTTTCCATATGAAGTTAAGTATTATTCTTTCCAGATCTGTGAAGAATTGTGTTGGTAATTTGATGGGAATTGCGTTGAATCTGTAGATTGCTTTTGGTAAGATCGCCATTTTTACTGTGTTAATCCTGCCTATCCATGAGCATGGGAGATCTTTCCATTTTCTGACATATTCTTCATTTCTTTTTTCAGGGACTTAAAGTTCTTGTCATGTAGGTCTTTCACATGCTTAGTTATTGTAACCCCAAGGTATTTTATATCATTTTTGGCTATTGTAAAGGGTGATGTATCTCTGATTTCCTTCTCAGCCTGTTTGTCTACTGTATGTAGGAGGGCTACTGATTTTTTTTATTTGATCTTGTATCCTGCAATGTTGCTGAAGTTTTTTATTAGGTGTATCAGTTCCTTGGTTGAATTTTTGGGGTCACTCATGTATACTATCATGTCATCTGTAAATAGGGAGAGCTTGACTTCTTCCTTTCCAATTTGTATCCCCTTAATCTCTTTATGTTGTCTTATAACTCTGGGTAGAACTTCAAGTACTATATTGAATAAGTATGGGGAGAGGGGACAGCCTTGCCTTGTTCCTGATTTTAGTGGTATTGCTTTGAGTTTCTCTCCATTTAATTTGATGTTGGCTATTGGTTTGCTGTAGATTGCCTTTATTATGTTTAGGTATGTTCCCTGTATTCCTGATCACTCCAAGACCTTTATCATGAAGGGGTGTTAGATTTTGTCAAATGCCTTTTCTGCATCTAGTGAGATGAACATGTGGGTTTTTTTCTTTGAGTTTGTTATATGGTGTATTACATGGACAGACGTTCGTTCGTATGTTGAACCACCCTTGCATCCCTGGGATGAAGCCTACTTGATCATGGTGGATAATTGTTTTGATGTGTACTTGGAGTCTATTTGCCAATATTTTATTGAGAATTTCTGCATCGATGTTTATGAGGGAGATCAGTCTGTAATTCTTTCTTTGTTGCATCTTTGTTTGGTTTAGGAATCAGAGTAATTGTAGCCTCATAGAAGGTGTTTGGTAATATTCCTTCTGCTTCTATTGTGTGGAACAATTTAAAGAGTATTGGTATTCAGTCTTCTTTGAAGATCTGGTAGAATTCTGTGCAGAAATCATCTGGTCCTAGGCTTTTTTTTGGTTGAGAGACTTTTAGTGACTGATTCTGTTTCCTTAGGGGTTATTGGACTATTCAAATGGTTTACCTGGTCTTGATTTAACTTATATTTATCCAGAAAATAATCCATTTCTTTTAGATTTTCCAGTTGTGTAGAGTAGAGGTTTTTGAAGTATGACCTGATGATTCTTTGGATTTCCTCATTGTCTGTTGTTATGTCCCCTTTTCATTTCTGATTTTGTTAATTTTGATGCTCTTTCTCTGTGTCTTTTGGTTAGTTTGGATAAGGGCTTGTCAATCTTGTTGATTTTCTCAAAGAATCAACTCTTTGTTTCATTAATTTTTTGTATTGTTCTCTTTGTTTCTATTTTATTGATTTCAGCTCTCAATTTGATAATTTCCTGGCATCTATTCTTCCTGGGAGTCTTTGCTTCTTCTTATTCTAGATCTTTCAGTTGTGCTGTTGAGTCACTATTGTGAGATTTCTCCAACTTCTTTATGTAGGCAGTAGTGCTATGAATTTCCCTCTTAGCACTGCTTTCATAGTATCCCATAAGTTTGGGTATGTGGTGTATTCATTTTCGTTGATCTCTAGGAAGTCTTTAATTTCTTTCTTTATTCCTTCCTTGATCCATTGGTGATTCAGTTGAGCATTATTCAGTTTCCATGAGATTGTAGGTTTTCTGCAGCTTTTGTTGTTGAAATCTAACTTTAAGCCACAGTGGTCTGATAGAATGCAGGAGGTTATTCCAACTGTTTTGTATCTGTTGAGATTTGCTTTGTGGCCAAGTATGTGGTTGATTTTAGAGAAGGTTCCATGGGGTGCTGAGAAGAAGGTATATACTTTTTTGTTAGGACAGAATGTTCTGTAGATATTGATTAAGTCCAATTGAGTCATAACATCAGTTAAATCCTTTATTTCTGTGTTAAATTTCAATTTGGCAGATCTGTCCAGTGGTGAAAGTGGGGTGTTGAAGTTTCCACTATTAATGTGTGGGATTTTATATGTGTTTTAAGCTTTAGTAATGTTTCTTTTACATATGTGGGTCCTCTTGTGTTTGGGGCATAAATGTTCAGAATTGAAACTTCATCTTGGTGCATCTTTCCTACGATGAATATGTAATGTCCTTCTTGATCTTTTTTGATTGATTTTTATGTTGAAGTCTATTTTGCTGAATATTAGGATGGCTACACCAGCTTGCTTCTTAAGACCATTTGATTGGAAAGTTTTTTCCCCAGCCTTTTATTCTTAGGTAGTGTCTATCTTTGAATTTGAGTTGTGTTTCTTGTATGTAGCAGATAGATGGGTCCTGCTTTCGTATCCATTCTGTTAACCTGTGTCTTTTTATAAGTTAATTAAGTCCATTAATATTAAGGGATATTAATGAACAGTGATTGTTCATTCTTATTATATATATTTGTTGGTAGTGTATGTGTACTTCTCTTCTTTGGGGTTCACTGCTGTGGTGTTATCTATTGCCTGTGTTTTTGAGGGTGTATCTGACTTCCTTACGTTGGAATTTTCCTTCTAGTGCTTTCTGTAGGGCTGGGTTTGTGGATAAGTATTGTTTAAATCTGGCTTTGTCTTGGAATGTCTTGTTCACTCCATCTATGATGATTGAAAGTTTTGCTGGGTATATTAGTCTAGGCTGGCATCCATGGTCTCTTAGTGTCTGAATTACTTCTGTCTAGGTGCTTCTGGCTTTCAAAATCTCCATTGAGAAATTGGGTGTTATTCTGATGGGTTTGCCTTTGTAAGTCACTTGGCCTTTTGCCTTTGCTGCCCTTAATATTCTTTCTTTATTCTGTACATTTAGTTGTTTAATTATTATGTGGCGAGAGGACTTTTTTTGGGAGTCTAGTCTGGTGTTCTATAGGCTTCTTGTATCTTCATAGGCATTTCCTTCTTTAAGTTGGGAAAGTTTTCTTCTATGGTCTTGTTAAACATATTTTTTCTGCCTTTGAGTTTGTATTCTTCTCCTTCCTCTATCCCTATTATTCATAGGTTTGGTCTTTTCATAGTGTCCCAAATTTCCTGGACATTTTGGGTCATGACTTTGTTGGCTTTAGTGTTTTCTTTGACTGATGAATCTATTTCTTCTTCCATATCTTCAACACCAGAGATCCTGTCTTCCATCTCTTGCATTCTCTTGGTTATACTTGCATCTGCAGTTCCCATTTGTTTACTCAGATTTTCTATTTCTAGTATTCCCTCTGCTTGTGTCTTCTTCATTTTTTCTATTTCCCTTTTCAGGTCTTGGACTGTTTCCCTCATCTGTTTCATTGCTTTTTCATGATTTTCTTTCAGGGACTTATTGTTTTCTTCTGCTTTATTTGTCCTTTCCTCTAGTTTTTTATAGTGTTCTTCCCATTTTTTTGTTTGTCTGTTCCTCCACTTCATTTTTTATTTCTTCTATATAAGGCTCTAGCCTCTTCATTATGTTATTCATAAGGTTGTTTGAAGTGGCTGGGGTCTCCGTATCTTATCTAGGTGGGAGTTCCAGGTTGGGATGGGAGCAGGAGGCTGCTCTCTAAGTCTCAGGAAGTGGCTGGGGTCTAGGGCAGATGGGTGTGGGGGCAGGGTGTGGAGATTTCAGGGTCTGCCTGGAGTCTTGGAAAAGGGGAACCTTCCCCTCAGGCCTGCCCAATGGCCAGAAACTGGAGCCATGTTGGGCAGGTCTTCCCTGGATGGCTGGTGCCCAGGGATGGGACCTAGGGGCAGACCTCTCTGGTATGGCTCCACACACTCACCTCTGGTCCAGATGGGAGTTCCAGGCTGGATGGGAGCTCTAATCTGTGTTTCTTAATTATCCATTATAAATTAAATGAGTTATATAAACATAATTGCTTAAACAAGAGTATATATACATATATACGTATATGTGTGTATATATATACATATATATGTATATATGTGTGTATATATATACACATATATATGTATATATACAGTATAATAAAAATAACTTTAAATTTGTATAAAAAAACTAAACTCCATAGCAATGTAAAACTTTTTAAACAAGTTGTTTCTGTTTATCCTCTCATATCTATATCTCATTTTCTTCTTTAAACAGTATTTGGGGGTTTGGGGCATAGCTTCTCATACTTACTTCCTGCTGGTTGAGGACAAAGGCATCTTTAGGGGATCCTGAGAAAATTAAGAATTATGGTGAAGTCCTGACTGTAATAGTGTGTGAGGCTGCATTGTCTGAGCGAGTTGCTGTTGAGCCATTCTGGATGTTGGATCATCCGGGTGATGGTGTCATCAGAGACCTCTCAGGGGTTCTTGGATGATCAAAGCATATTAGCCTGGAAGCAATCCACAGGTTCTTATCTTCTGTAGAAACAAAAGCAGAACCTCTTTTCCAAAGCAACATAGCCTTAAACATAAATTTTGATGTCAAGACACCTTTAAAATATATATATTGCTTTAACTCAGAAGCCTTTACGATTAAATGTCTTTCTGCAGTTACATATCCCAAAGACAATATAATCCAGACTCAGTGTGTGATTTCCATCTTTACGTGGCTTTTTATATTACTTTTACTGTCTCTTTAAATACTTTATATTTTAAAACTTTCTTTATATAACTGTCTATATTTATCTTCTTCTCTCTTCCAAGCATACATACATTTTTACACACACTATAAACTGTTTAAAGTCTTATTCCATCTGAATCTGCCTTATTGTGAATCTATTGCTTTAAACTGTAGGAGCTAGTACTTAAGCAGCAGCCTTGGCTGCTGACTCCACCCACCTGAGCTTCCTAATGTGGTAGAGGTAATTCACCACCACCTCTGGGAGCCATGCTCTCTGTTGACTCTGCATCCAACATTCAGGGTCCTACCAGCCCACCCCCCACACCTGCATCAACATACAGTATTCTTTGTAGCACATACATTACCCAGCTCTATGCCTGTATATCTTGAGAACTCCTCCATGGTTGAACCTGGTGAGTACTCCCTCACAAACAGATAGTTGTTTTTCTGCATCCCTCTGAATCTATTGTGGTTCCCACAGTCAATACTCTGGCCTGGTTTGATCAACTGAGCCTTGCAGTAGCAACATCATGACTTCTGCATGTTCCCAGATCCCATGCCCTGGCCTAGTCTCATCAATTACATATATGCTCTAGCCAACATACAGGCTCCAGAAAAAGTGCTACCTGTACCCACCCACAAGACCCTTTGTGCCATCTCCACCCACCCACTTCATGCACTTCTGATGTCCTCCTACAGCGTCTAGCTTGGTATATGAGACCCAACCGGATACTTGTTTTGCACATCCATCTGGAACTAGCCTGATTTCTACAGCCAGCACCCCTGGCTATTCTGATTCCCTGCCCCTTGCATTAGGGATCTCTATGCAGTGGGGTCACAAATCCTTTAGCTCAGAGTAATCTCACAAATCCTCCTGAATTGTAGCTAACCTCAAAGCTTCTGATAGGAGCTGCCCTACCAGATTCCATGCCTGGACACTTTGTTTATTCAATAGTACTTTATTCCTTATTCAGACTTTCTATATCTTCCTGAGTAAATTTGTTGAGTAACCCCCCCCCAATCAATACTTGTTTTTGCATATAGGGCACAATTTACCCCCAGGACCCATAGCCTATATCCAGGTCTTCCTCAGTCCCCTCCACAAACAACCTCTACTATTCCTAGTCCCATCAACTCCTCCTATACTAGAATCATCACCTAGATTCCCACCATGACCACCCCTCCCTCATCAAAACACAGGAGTTTTGGTTCCTTACATCCCTGTCTCCATGCCCAGACTGTCCAAATCCTCCTATAGTGTGTAGACAATGGAGTAATCCTCTGAACCAGATACTTGTTTTCCAAATCCAATGGAGTCCAGACTGGATGATACATTACATCCAGTGGCATCCCTAGAAAAGCTTCTTACTCTCATTGGTACTAACTTCTATCTTGGCATTGTCCCAAATACTTTGCTCCAACAGAGTCCCAACATGCCCTCCTGTGCTAGGGCAGCATCTAGCTTCCTGCAATACCCAATATAACAACAGCCACAGAACCCTTTGTGCTACCCACACAACCCAACTCCATACCCAGATTACCCACATCCTCTTTAGGGTCAAGCCTGCTTAGTAATCACTAACATATTCTTGATAAATGTTTTTCCACAGCCTCCAGATTCTTGACAGATCAGTTGTGGTGATGTACTGGGCACCCGAATAAAACTTATCTGGGGATCAGAGGATGGAGCCAGCCACTAGATTAGCCATAGAGGCCAGACAGTGATGGTACACACCCTTAATCCTATTCCTTGGGAGATGGAGAACCATGTAGATCTCTGTGAGTTCAAGGCCACACTGGGAACAGAGCCAAGCATGGTGGCACACACATTTAATCCCAAGACTTGAGATCTCATGCCTTTGCTTGGGATGCACACACACCTTTAATCCCAGCAAGTAAGATGACAGGGCAGAAAAGGGTATATAAACCATGAGAAAACAAGAACTCACTCTCTTGAGACTGGGGATTTCCTAGAGGTAAAAACTTGTGGCTAGCTCCTTCTGCTTCTCTGATCTTTCAGCTTTCACCCCAATATCTGGCTCAGGGTTTTTTATTATGAGACCTTTTAAGATTTGTGTTATAGTGAGTACCCCTCTGCACCAGATAATTGTTTTCCAAATGCTCTGGAGTGCAAACTTCTTGGAACATCATCAAGTAACCCTAGAATAGCTGCTTGCTCTCACTAGTAGAGACTTGTAGATTTTTACAGGGTCCCAAATATTTGCTCCAGCCTAGTCCTACCATGTGCTCCTGTGCTAGGCAACATCTAGGTTCCTGCAATGACCTACCACTGTAACAAGACTCACAGGACCATTTGTATACCTCTACAACCCAACTCTATACCCAGATTTTCCTTGTCCTCTCCAGGGTTGAGCCTGTGAAGCAATCCCAAACATAATCTTGACACTTTTTTTTCCACATCCTGAATTACCTCAGTAGCCCAGCCTAGTCATACAACCTACAAAACATATAGAGGCCTCTAGGCTTCAAAGGGGTCCCAAATCCAAGGTGCCAGCCTAGTCCCAGAATTTCATCTTTTGCGACAGCTCAAATGAATGCTCACATGAGGACTTATCCCTACCTATATCTTCCCACATCCACTTTCAGGACAGCTTGCACCACCTAAAGAACCCCACTCCATACCCAGACATGCTGTGTTCTCCTCCTTGCTTAGCCTGCTGAGTGCATCTCTCTCTGATATTTGTTGTTCCACAATTCTGCCATATCTAGATTGGACCCACAACCAGTGCCCATGCCACCAGCTCCTTGTCATAGACAGCTGTAGGCGTCTGCAGACTCTAATCCCTCCAAATGGCCTGGTCCTGACACATTCCACTGTGCTGTACACAATACCCAAATTCCCAAAAGGATCTGTCCCACCTGCATCCATCCACATGACACTTAGATGTTTAATCCACTTCACTATTTAAGCAGACTTACCACAATCCCCAGCTCCCACTATTTAGCATGGTGAGCAATCTCCAACATACAAATGGATACATGTATTTCTAGAAATTGACTAACCTACTCTGGCCACCTGAACCTGACAGTTGCAGGCTGCAGTCTTCAAGGTTGCAGAAGATATAGGAGCAGCAGTTAGGTCTGGATTCTAAAAAAAAAGGAACATAAAATCCAGGGGAGAGGAGTCCATGTTTTACCATTATGAAAGTAGAGGAAATCCAATCATAAATAGATTGAAATAAACAGTTTTAGTACAATCTCCTTCGGCCTCCACTTGTATCTCTGATTCTCCTGATCTCCACTGAAATAATTCAGAGGAGGTACACAGTATGAAATAGACAAAATAAACATACATTGTTGCATAGTAAAGTTGTATATTCTTAAAGTGAGAATATGGGAAGTGGACATTGGCAGGGGAAAAAAGAATTTGAATAGAAACACTACCAGGGATGATAGTAGACAGTGGCCAGAGAAACCACTGAGAATTTCTCCATGTTTTAGACAGGCTTTATACTATTTCTAAAGCCTCTGAAACGGACATCTTTCTTTAGGGTCATATTTCCATTCAAAGATGAGGCTAGAAGGCCCATTTGGATTGACTCTTGTTTTTTCCTAATCTTAACCATAACCCAAACTTGATTTGACTTTTAATGGGGTTCTTTACTGAAAGCTGCTTACTAGATTTCTTCTAAATTTCCTGGAACATCACACTCTTATGTATCTACCCAGGGCCAGAGTTAGACTCAGAGCCCATTCCTTTGAACCATGGTGATATTCATTAGCTTCATTTCCTAGTTTTATAACTGATGAGCTGATCAAGAAGAAAAGATCAATCCTCATGAGAAAATGTTATAGAGGGAAGAATTACTAACTCTAAGGATATTTTTAAAAGCAATATAGAAACCAAGTATTCTATTAGCTACTATCCCATAAGTTTAATTTAACCTGACACAGTAGCTAATACCTAAACTAGAAGCCATAGGTTGCTAAATAAATGCCTGGTGCCAGGTATGGAAGATGTGGAATTCCTCAACTGGAGTTGTTGGTGAGGGATGTCCCAGAACTACCCTTAAACAATACAGGCTATTGGCATTGCTCTCTCTTGCCCACCAGAACTACATGGTAAGATCCTATTACTGAACACACCACATACTTTTCATTCCAAGACATGGAGAAATCAAGTTGTTACTGAGCACGTAACTTCTTCCCAGCTGGCTAGTTTTTGTACTACCAGAAGGTGCTGTGTAGGCTGGCATGTGTGTGTGTGTGTGTGTGTGTGTGTGTGTGTGTGTGTGTGTGTGTGTTAAAATCATTGGTAGTCTTACCTAGCTAAGAATCTTGCAAGCTGTATTAATGAACAACATAGCAAAATATGCCCATGAATGGAAGAGTGGAACAAACTTTATGGGGATAACCAACTGCTTAAGAGTGAACTTAAGGCCTACTCCATAGAAAGCAACATAGCTCTGCTGCCGTAACCCTTGCTGAGAACACATGGTTATGGAGGTCACAGGCCCCAGAATTGAACCTAATACCATTATTTTGCTAAAAGAATAAAGTATCAAACTGCACTCTAAATTCATATTTCTATAACTGCAGATCAGTGCACTTCTTAGACCTCCTCAGAGAACTTTATGCAGTAGATTGTAGTTTAAAACGCATTCAAAAGTGGTCATCCTACAAAAAATAATGGATGTGGAATGCTCAGCTGCAAAGTGGACATCTGCACCACTCTCCCCAAGGTTCAGAGACCATTGAGGAAAGCATTTAAAAAGATTTTAAGAGTCAAAGGTGGCAGAAGACAAGAGTGAAATAGCATCCTCCAAACATGACAGGGACATTGCTCTGGTGAATTCAAAGTAGCTGTGGTTGCATGCATAAGGCCTACTTTAGATTAAGGCAGTTAATATTCCAAGATGTACTAAGCTCAGGACTCTCTATGTCTAACTGGCAAACTACTGACAGTTGGTGGCTGCATGTGATTAAGGCAGTTAATATTCCATGATGCACTGGGGGAGGGCTCAGGAGTCTCCATGTCTAACTGTCAAACTACTGACAGTTGGTGGCTTCTAGAAAATTATGACAGTTAGAATGAAATCCATAATATCAGTTAGTCACTAATTCATTTTTAAACTTGATTTTTAAGAGGTTCTTTTATATCATTTAAATGAAAAAATTAGGAATAAAAATATGAATGCTTAGTCACCAAGGAGTGCAACTATTTGGGAGAGATTGGAAGGTATGGCCTTGTTGGAGTGGATTTGGCCATGTTGGATCAATAGACTCGTAACTAAAGCAGGGAACAGGAGTCAGTTTGCTTTAAGAGTGCTATCTATGGTAAGTCAGCCATGCTCAAGTGGATTTTCCACATCAATGATTATATATGAGGAGCTTGGACTGAGTAGGTTACTATAATAAAGACATGAGGTGGGTAGGGATGTTGGGCTTGGATCAGGGAGGGATTAGTTAGAGGAATGGAAAGACAATGCAGTCAAAATATACTTCATGAATGTGTGAAATTTTCCAAGAATTAAGAAACATTATATTAAACATATATGACTAGGCACCTAAATATAAGAAACAGGAAGTAGTAAAGTAAAATAATTTTATTTAAAATTTTGCTGTGTGTGTGTGTGTGTGTGTGTGTGTGTGTGTGTGTGTGTGTGTGTGAAATTTAGAACCCATAATGCCTGTGGCTATCTTCCAATTTATAGAAAGCACTGAGACAAAGTTTCAAGTACATGAGTGAGACACGTTGGCCCTTTCATGGAGACCTTGGGCACATGTTGCCTCTGTTCTCAGCTGTGGTATCAGTTCTGGATAAGGAAAAATAAGGACTTAATGATTTTCCATTTTGAAAATGAGAGTGGTCCTTCCTGGGATGAAGAAGTCCCACTCATTAGGCAGGAGTCCTTGGTCCATAAGCTCATTCTTGTGGTAGACATGGAGCAGAAATCGTTGTTCCTTTTCCTTTAGAATCATACCTCAGCTTCCCATTCCTGTACTCCTGCTAATCACATGATTTTACCATATGGAAAAGAAGGCGCTAGCCTTTTAGTATAACTAAAGTGGAGGAACATAAGTATCCCTATTTAAAATATTTTTCCCTTACAAGAGCTTTTGAATAGGAACAAAGTTATACTAATATGTATCATACATTTTCATTTCCTACAAGTTGAGGATCTGATAATATATATGTGCACTCTTCAATGTAAAGCCTAAAGATATTGCCTCTTGTTACATTTATATTCTAGTTTTATTAATTGCATTCATATTTTCATTCATTCCTCATTCTTAATTTTTGCATTTAAATGATATAAAAGCACCTCTTTTTAAAAAAATCAAATTTAGAAAGGAATTATTGACTAGCTGATATTGTGGATGAGGACATCACAGCAATTATGATTACTTTTTTCCCATTTTCCCCTTCTCATCTTGTTACTAAATTAATCATATCAAAAACATGCCCAACATATCTCTTCTATAAAGGCAGGTTTTTTTCCCCCTCTACTATATGTACTGGCCAGTTTAATGTCACAAGACAGAGTCATTTGGGAAGAGGGAACCTCAACTGAGAAAATTACCTCATCCAAGGTTGGCCTGTGAGCAACCTTGCATGGCATTTTCTTGATTGATAATTGATGTTGAAGGGCCCATCTCTCTGTAGGTGATACCACTCTTGACCTAGTGGTCTTGAGACCAATAAGAAAATAGGTTGAGCAAGTCAGGAGGAAGAGACCAGTAAGCAACACTCCTCTGTGGCCTCTGCATTAAGCTCCTGTCTCTAGGATCCTGCCATATTTGAGTTCCTACACTGGCATTCTTCCATGATGGACTGTGATGTGGAAGCATAAACAAAATAAACCCTACCCTCCCTAAGTTACATTTGCTCACGATATTTTATCACAGCAATAAAAACTGCAACCAAGACACTGTAAATTAACAAACTTTTATGCTTGTTACATAAATATAGGTAAGTTTAGAACATAGTAATAGATTATATTTTCAGACAATATTTATTGACAACATTGGAGGTGTAAACAAATTTTGTCTAACACCCTATATACCCTAAGAAGTTGAGTTCAACCACCTCTCCTCAGTAAGCCATTTAAAAGATCCAAATTAATGGTAGAAAGAAAAAAAAGAGAGACTAATTCAATGTGGCCACATTGGAAAGAGGGATAAGGAGATCTAGAGACCCTTTGAAGTCTCTGATGTACATCTGAGGTTTTGAAGTGAGATTAAAGTTTAATTAGAGGGCCAGGGATGTTCGTATCTAAGCAGCTGTGGTCAAGATGTGGCTTCTACTCACCATCAACTCACCCATCACTGTCTGATCTTTAGTCTTATCTGGAAAGGTGATTTGGTAGTCAGAATTGTGTGAAATCTCCTTAAGGAGATAACTTATCGTTCTGGTTAGAGACCTTTCCTTCACCAAGCATGAGATAACTGTAGAAATTCCCAATACTTTGAAGTCTATTGTTTCAGTGGTCTGATAGATTGAGAGACACAAGTGTCTCTTTAGTATACCCTCATCTCTGCTAGACTTGTTAGGGAAGCAGCCCACTCTGAAGGCCCTGCCAAACCCCAAATTTCTTATAAAGGATGATGAAGGATATACTTCACTTCCAATTCCATTACTTTCTCTGAGATATGATTAATATGTTCTAATATACTGAGTATTTGGTGCTCCTAAAAGACTTTACTTACATTATAGGGTGAAATATGAAAGCAGCAGTTGTGTGAAAGGTAATGTGTCTTCTATTTAGTGGGATAGTACTATCACTCACATACATCACCTCAGATAGGTTATGGCAATCCACACCATTAAGTTTTGCCCTGCTCTTGCAAAATGCATAGGTAGAGGTACCCAGTCTTCTTCACCCATCTCCGCGAGATAAGGTAAAAGGAAGAAATTTATTTTCAATGCTCCATCCATTATGTCAATGTGTCTGACAGTGCATTTGTGGTCTGGCCCTCAACTCTGTGGGGCCTGAAGTCCCTTCTTTGTCATATGTGGACCCAAATTCCCTTCTTTGTTAGATATTCAACCAAAGTCCTTGTCTGGCCTGCATCTCTATAGCACCTCAAATACCTGCCTTGCCATATACCCAGCCTAAGTCCCCTCTGTGTCATACACCCACCTAAGTCACTTCTCTGGTCCCCAACAATTTGAGTCCAAGGTCTGTTTCTTCTCATATGCCCAAACAAAGTCCCTCCTTTATCTTGTGCCCACCCAAGTTTCTTGTCTGCCCCCAAACCTTTTGATACCCAAATCCCCACTTGTCACATCCCCACCCAAACTCGCTTTCTTGCTGTATATCCATTTCTCCTCCTCTTTACTGCTTCGTCCATTAGTGCCTAATGCTCCATCCATTAAGTCCATGGGTCTGGTCGTTCATTTGTGGTCTGGCCTTCAGCTTTGATGGGCCCAAATTCCCTTTGTTGTCTTATCCTTACCCAAATTCTCTTCTTCATATACCCAACCAAATTCCTTGTCTGGCCTCCATCCCTATAGCCCCCTAAATACCTGCCTTGATATACACCCATTCAAAGTCCCCTCTGTGTCATGTACCCACCAAAGTCACTTGTCTGGTCCCCAAACACTTGATACCAAGGTCTATTTCTTCTCATATACCCATCCCCAAGTTCCTCCTTTATCATGTATTCCCCCAAAGGTTCTTGTCTACCACAAATCTTGTGAGTCCCAAATCCCCTCTTTTCATATGCCCACCCAAACTTCCTCTCTTGCCATCATCCACCATTTCTCTTCCCCTTTACCAGTTCCACCATTAGTGACACAAAAATACACATAAATTTTCAAATTGGAACACATTTATTTTTTAAAATTTAATTTTGAATTTTATTGTTTATGGGAAAGGGAATTTCCCATCTTCAAGGTAGCCATCTATTGGCTATCCACCTCAGGAGTCATGGTGCTTGCTTCAGAGGTAGTGGGCTGATCCTTAGCAGGCTTTGCAGGCTGCTCCATGAGAGGCTGTAGCTGCTCCATCAATGGTGAATCATTGCATTTCTTCGGCAAGGGTGGACTTGCTTCTTCAGCATCAGTCATGGAGCATGCTTCACAGGCAGTGGGTCGATCCTCAGCAGGCTTTGCTGGTTGCTCCACCAGAGGCTGTGGCTCCTCCATCGGTGGTGAATCTTTGCCTTTCTCCAGCAAGGATGGAGTTACTTCTTCAGCATCACTCATGGTGCTTGCTTCAGAAATAGTGTGTTGATCCTCAGCAGGTTTTTCACATTGATCCTCAGCAAGCTTTGCAGGTTGCTCTGCCAGAGGTTGTGGCTCCTCCATCAATGGTGAATCTTTGCCTTTCTCCAGCAAGGATGGAGTTACTTCTTCAGCATCACTCATGGAGCTTGCTTCAGAAATAGTGTGTTGATCCTCAGCAGGTTTTTCACATTGATCCTCAGCAAGCTTTGCAGGTTGCTCTGCCAGAGGTTGTGGCTCCTCCATCAATGGTGAATCTTTGCCTTTCTCCAGCAAGGGTGGAGTTAGTTCTTCAGCATCAGTCATGGTACTTGCTTCACAGGTAGTGGGTTGATCTTTAGCAGGCTTTGCAGGTTGCAGCTCCTGAGGCTGTGGCTCCTCCATTGGTGTAGAATCGTTGCCTTTCTTCAGCAAGGGTGGAGTTAGTTCTTCAGCATCAGTCATGGTGCTTGCTTCACAGGTAGTGGGTTGATCTTTAGCAGGCTTTGCAAGTTGCAGCTCCAGAGGCTGTGGCTCCTCCACTGGTGGTGAATCGTTGCCTTTCTCCAGCAAGGGTGGAGTTAATTCTTCAGGATCCGTCATGGTGCTTGCTTCACAGGTAGTGGGCTGATACTCAGCAGGCTTTGCATGTTGCAACACCAGAAGCCTTGGTTCCTCCATCGGTCGTGAATCTTTGCCTTTTTTTGCCACGGGTGGAGTGAATTCTTCAGCATTCTTCTTGCTGGAACTCCTTTTCAGGCCACGTTTCCCACGTTTGTTGGTCTTTAGGCCCTGGAATGACAAGAAGAAGGACACAACTGTTAATTTAGGGGCAAGGGTCTTGATAAGCATGTGAAGGGTTCTTTTTCGGTATAGGTCGGGATAGGTAAGGGGATTTAGGCAAGGGCAGAGAAAGCTAGTTACTTTAGGCAAGAGTAAATCAGCGGAAGAGGGAGCTTGGGTAGGGTGGGTCACCTCACCGTTCCATTAAGAATGCTTGGGGGATAAAGTTTGTAGGCCGCCTTGGTCTTTATTGGTGTTATAGGCATGGCCACTGCTTGAGTATTCATCGAAAAAGCAGAAAGATCCATTTTGGCCGCGGATTTCTTGGTCACATTCTCCATTATCAGGATTTAGGTGTCTTACACTTGAGAGGTCTCACCAACTGCCAGAGCCAAACAGGCCACACCCCTCAGGCCTGATTGGTCATCAAGATCTCAACCAATAGTAGGCGAGCTTGAGCTCTGACATCACAAAGCATGGCCCTGACCCTGGTGAAGGAAAGAACAGCAGGATGTACCACGGGGACACTTTTGTTGTAGGGGAGAAGATACTGAGAAGGCAAAGAGACTCCAGTATTAGAAGGAGACTTCCCTTTAACAACTCTAAGGCAATTTTCCATGCCATACATCTTCATATATCCACTTTAGTTGTGGCAGAACACACAACAGAGCATTTGCTACTCCAACTTCTTCCCCAAGACACCCCCTGCTCAATGGTTTATTCCAACATGTCTTCCTTAATCGTGGGCTAAAATCTTGAATGCTTTCCCTAAAATCATTCCCAAGTAACATTTCTGTATTTGAATATCAGTATATATATCAACCATCCTACCAATCAGTGCTATAGCAAACATCTAGGCTCCCACCAGGACCCAGACCCCTACTCACCGCCATCCACAGGACACTTTGCTCTGTCTGCCCTTCTTTACTTCGTATACAGATTTCCCATGTCCTCTTCCAGGGTCAAGCCTGTTGAGTGTGTGTGTGTGTGTGTGTGTGTGTGTGTGTGTGTGTGTGTGTGTGTGTGTGTGTGCATGTGTGTGTGAGTGCTCGTGCACACACAAACACCACACAAACACCACACACACACACACACACACACACACACACACACACACACACACCTGAGTATTTATATGTCCATATTCCTCTGGACATAGTGAGTGTGCTAAAGCCAGTACCCAGACCTATTTTGGTTGTGTGTCTTTACAGTAGTGACCTCTAGGCTTCCACATGATCCCAAGTCAGTGGGCTCCCCAGCCTAGTCTCAATACCTCCTCCTTTGCTCTGGCCAACACATAGGTTCCTGTAATATACTCATTCATCCGCAGGGCCCTTCACACCACCTACACCAGCACAGTCCATAACCAGTGTCCTCACATCTTCCAGTGTCTAGCCTACTGAGATTGCCACCCACTATCAAATACTTGTTTTTCAACATACTGCCAGATATAACCTCGAAACCATAACCAATGCCCAATCTCATTCTGGACTCTTTGCCTTGAAATAGTGACTTCTAAGATTCAACAGGGTCCCCAGACACACACAAGGCTAATCAGAACAACTCTTCCTATACTATAGCAACTTCTGGGCTACCACCAGGTATTACCCTCTACATCAACCAACAGGGCCCTTCATGCTGCCCATACCTCTCCACAACATACCCAGACTTCCTACATCCCCCTCCAAGGTCTAGTCAAGTGGGCACATCCACATTCAGTGCTTGATTTTCCATATTCAGTGGAATCTATCCTAGCTAGAATAGCCCCTGTCCCATTGTAGAATGGCTTCCTGCACCTTGCAGATTTAGGGCTTTCTTCAGGGTGTCAAATTTCAAACCACAGCATGATCTCACCACCCCATGGCTCTTCTATAGTCAAAATCTAGGGTCCCTTTACACTTAACATACCCATGGAACACTTGCTCTGCATATACAACCTCACTAAATGTCCAGACTTCCCATGTCCTCCCTAAAGTTTAAACCTGATGAATATTTCCCCTATCACATACTGTTTTTCAACATTCCACAAAACATAGCTCATATCTCACAGCCAGTGTCCCAGCCTAGTCTTGGCACTTGCATTCTTGCATGTTGCAGGAGTGACCACTAAATTTCAACAGAGTCCCAAAACCAGGAGCATGCTCTAACCACCTACTGTTATTCTGCAGCAAACATACAGGGTCCTACCAGGACCTGCCCTCCCTGCATCTACACTTTGTGCCACCTATATTTCCCCACTGCATACCCAGAGTTCCCGAGGAGCCTCCTCCATGGTATAGCCTTATGAGTACTCCTTCACAATCAGGTTCTTGTTTTTCAATATCTATCTGGGTCTATCTTGGTTCCACATCAATACTAAGGCCTACTCTGATCAACTGAGCCTTGTAGTCACCATGTCCTGGGTACTGAAGTTTCCCAAATCCCATGCCCTGGCTTAGTCCCATCACATCCAGATATTCCCTAGACAACATACAGGCTCCAGGTAAGGTGCTACTGGTACCCACCCACAGGACCTTTGTGCTATCTCTACCACCTTTCTCTATACCCACACTTCTGATGTCCTCCTCCAGTGTCTAGACTGGTATATAAGTCCCAACATGATACTTATTTTGCACATCCATAAGGATCTAGCCTGAGTTCAATAGCCAGCAACCCTGGCTAGTCTGGCTGCCTGCCCCTTGTTGTATGGAGCTCTAGGCAGTAGGGTCCCAAATTCTGCATCCCAGACTAGTCTTACAAATCCTCCTATACTGCAGCTAATATCTAGGCTCCTGCTAGGACCTGCCTTACCAGAATCCATCCACATGTCACTTTGTATAGACTATTGTTCATACATTCCATGTCTTCCTTAGGGTCTAATTTGTGAGTGTACTGCCCCCGAAATAATACTTGTTTTTGCATATAGGGCAGGATCTACCCCAGGTGCTATATACTTTTTCAGGTCTATCCCAGCCCCAGCCACTAGCACCTTCTAGGATTCCTAGTCCCATCTACTCCTCCTGTGCTTGCGATAGCATCTATGTTCCCATGAAGACCACCCCTCCTTCATCAAACCACAGGAACTTGGACTACCTACATCACCCTACTTCACATTCAGACTGTCCAAATCCTCCTCCAGAGTCTGAACCCCTCTGCACCAGATAATAGTTTTCCAAATCCAGTGGAGTCCAGACAGGATGGCACATTCAGTGGCATCCCAAGAACAGCTGCTTTCTCTCACTAGTAGTGAAGTCTAGCTTTGGGCAGGGTCTGAAATCCATTGATCCAGCCAAGTCCCACCATGTACTCCTGTGCTATATGCAATTTCTAGCTTCCTGCAAGACCCAGTGTAACAACCCTTACACAGGGGACCATTTGTGCTACCTGGACAACCCAACTCTACCCAGATTTCCGATGAACTCTCCAGGGTCAAGCCTGTTGAATAACCCCAAATGTATTATTAATGCACATTTTCCCACATCCTGCTGAATCTGTCCCAGAACCCCAGCCTAGTCTGACAACCTACAATACTTCTAGGGGCCTCTAGGCTTCAGAAGGGTCCCAAATCCCAAACCCCTGCCTATTTCCACCACCTATTCCTGTGCTAAGGCTAACACTTAGGTTCTCTCCAGTACTTGCCCTGTCCATATCCACACACAGGACTTGATGTTGCATGTACCAGCCCTCTCTATATACCCAAAATTCCCATGGTATCCTCCAGAATCTAGCCTATTGAATACTTCACACATATAGCAATACTTCTGCTTTGTATCCTGAAGGATGTAATTCATGTGCCTCAGACAGTGCCTCATAGTAGTCTGGACTCTTTGCCTTGCAGTAATGATCTCTAGACTTCAATAGGGTCCCAATTCCTAGGCCCCAGCCTAGTTCCAATGTTCTGTCATTTGCTATAGCCAACATCTATGCTCCCACCAAGACTTACCTTACTCACATCTACCTTCAGGATACCATATTCCACATAAATATCCACACTCCATACCCAGAATTTTTGTGGTCTCCTCCTGCATTAAGACTGGGGAGTACTTCCCAACCTGATACTTGTTTTTTTTTTTCTGCAATTCTTTCATACCTAGATTGGTCCCACAACAAGTAATCATGACTATTCTGTACACTAGCTCCTTGCCACAGATAGCTCTGTGCTTCTGCAGGCTCTAATTCCTCCAACTGGCCTGGTCCTACCACATTCTGTTGTGCTGTAGACAATATCCATACACCCAAAAGGTATACCTGCATCTATCCATAAGACACATTTAAAAGATTAATTCACTTCACTATATATCCAGCCTTCCAACAACCCCCAGCTCCCAGGATTTAGCCTAATAAATAATCCACAACAAGAAAATTAATGCTTGTGTTTCTACATGCTGACTAACCTACTCTGGCCACCTGTGCCTTGCAGTTGAAGCTGCAGTCTTCTACAGGTCTACAATTCGTTCAGCCTAGCCTAGCCCCAGCAACTCCTTCAGTGCTATAGCCAACATCTAGTCTCCCTCTGCACTTAACATACCTGCACTCACCCATGGAACATTTGCTCTGCATTCACAACTCCACTACATATCCAGACTTCCCATTCCTACCTAAAGTCAAAACCTGGAGAATATTCGCCCTACCAGAATGTTTTTCTCTACATCCCATCAAACATAGCTCATATCTCACCACCAGTGTCCCAGCATAGTTTTGGCAGTAATATTCTTTTTTTCTCCTTTTTTTATTTATTATATTTGTGTTTTAATTTTACACATCAGCCATGGGTTCCCCTGTCCTCCCCCCTCCCGCCCCCGCTCCCACCTCCCCCCCCAGCCCCTCCCCTCCATTCCCATCTCCTCCAGGGCCAAGACTCCCCTGGAGATTCAATTCAACCTGGTGGATTCAGTACAGGCAGGTCCAGTCCTTTCTTTCCAGGCTGAGCAAAGTGTCCCTGTGTAAGCCCAAGGTTCCAAACAGCCAGCTCATGCACTAAGGACAGGTCCTGGTCCCACTGCCTGGGGGCCTCCCAAACAGTTCAAGCTATTCAATTGTCTCACTTATCCAGAGGGCCTGATCCAATTGGGTGCTCCACAGCTTTTGGTTCATAATTCATGTGTTTCCATTCATTTGGCTATTCATCCCTGTGCTTCTCCAATCTTGGTCTCAACAATTCATACTCTTACAGTCCCTCCTCTTTCTTGCCAAATGGACTCCTGGAGCTCCACCTGGGGCCTGGCCGTGGATCTCTGCATCCACTTCCATCAGTTATTGGATGAGAGTTCCAGCACAACCGTTAGTCTGATCACCAGACTAGGTCAGATCAGGCTTTCTCTCGACCACTGCCAGCAGTCTACAGAGGATGTATCATTGTGGATTTCTGGGGACCTCTCCAGCACTCTGCCTATTCCTGTTCTCATGTGGTCTTCATTTATCATGGTCTGTTATTCCTTGTTCTCCCCTTCTGTTCTTGATCCAGCTGGGATCTCCTGCTCCCCTAATCTCTCTTTCCCTTGAACCTTGCCCTTCATTACTCCCACTGTCGTTCAGGTTGTTCGTGTAGATCTCATCCATTTCTCTGTCATTGGGCAATCCCTGTGTCTTTCCTAGGATCCTGTTTTCTAGGTAGTCTCCCTGGAGTTGTGAGTAGCAGTCTAGTCATCTTTGTTTTACATCTGGTATCCTACTATGAGTGAGTACATACCATGTTTGTCCTTCTGAGTCTGGGTTATCTCACTCAGAATGATTTTTTTCTAGATCCATCCATTTTCCTGCAAACCTCACGGTTTTCCTTTGCTGAGTAGTACTCCATTGTGTATATGTACCACATTTTCTTTATCCATTCTTCTGTTGAAGGGCATTTAGGTTGTTTCCCAGTTCTGGCTATTACAAACAATGCTGATATGAACATAGCTATATGGCACTTCCTTAGAAAATTGGGAATCCATTTCCCCCAAGACCCAGCTATAGCACTCTTGGGCATATACCCATGGAATGCTCAATCATGGCACTAATATTCTTGCATGTTGCAGGAGTGTCCACTAGGTTTGAACAGAGTCCCAAATCCAGGGACCTAGTCTCATCACCTACTCCTGTTCTGTATCCAACATACATTGTCTTACCAGAACTGGTCCTCCCTGCATCTGCACACAGTGCTCTTAGCACCACCTACATTACCCCACTCCATACCCAGACTTCCCGAGGTCCCCTCCATGATATACCCTGGTGAGTTCTTGCTCACAACCAGATACTTGTTTTTCTACATCTGTCTGATCTATCCTGGTTCCCAACATTAATACTATGATGTAGTCTGATCAACTGAGCCTTGCAGTAGCACCATATATTCTTCCACAGGTTCCCAAATCCCATGCCCTGGACTAGTCCCATCACTTCTTGTTGTGCTCTAGACAGTATACAGGCTCCAGACAAGGTGCTACCTGCCTACACACAGGACACTTTATGATATCTTCACAACCCCTCTCCATACCCACACTTCTGATGTCCTTCTCCAGGGACTTGCTTCATATATAAGCCCCTACCTGATACTTACTTTGCCCATCCATAAGGATCTAGCCTGAGTTCAATAGCCAGCATCCCTGGCTAATCTGGCTGATGTGGGGACTTCTAGGCAGTAGAGCCACAAATCAGTCAGCTCAGACTAGACTCATAAATCTTCCTGTACTGTAGCTAACATTTAGGCTCCCTCTAGGACCTGTGCTTCCAGAATCCATCAACAGGACACTTTGTGTAGATTACACTACATTAGTCCTCTTTCAGATTTCTATGAGGGTCTAACATGTTTAGAACACCATTCCAACTATGAATACTTGTTTTTGCATATGATGCTGGTCCTACCCGAGGTCACAATGTCTATGCCTTCTCAGCCTGCTCCAGTAGCAAACTCTAGGATTCCTAGACCCAACAATTCCTCCTGTACTTGGTTCAGCATCTAGATTCCCACCAAGACCACCCCTCTCTCATCAAACTGCAGATACTTTTGGTTGCCTACATCACCCTCTCCATGCCCAGACTATACAATTCCTCTCCAGAGTCTAGACAGGAGACTACCACTCTGCACCAGATAAGTGTTTCCCAAATGCAGTGGAGTCCAGACTGGATGGAAGATACAGTAGCATCCCTAGAATAGCTGTTTGCTCTCACTAGAATTGACTTCTAGCTTTTGCCAGGGTCCTAAATACTTTGTTCCAACCTAGTGCTGTAGGCAACATTGATGTTCCTGTGTGGATCCACTGTAACACAGGACCCTTTTTGCTCCCTATGTAACCCAACCCCATACCTAGATTCCCCACATCCTCTCCAGGGTTAAGACTGTTGTGAGACCCCAGATATATCCTTGATACATGTCTTTCCACTCTCTTCTGATTCTATCTCAGTAACCAGTCTAGTCAGACAGTTTCCAACACATAGTAAAGGGCTCTAGGCTTCAATAGGGTCACAAATCCTACAGCCGGGCCCAACCACATGACCTATTCCTGTTTTTAGCTATCATTTAAGTTCCCTCCAGTACTCACCCTATCCACATCCACACATAGGGCATGGTGTTGCCTATACCATGTCTTACTATACCCAAACTTCCCATATTCTCCTCAAGAGGCTAGCCTGTTCAATACTCCACACACAATCCAATACTTCTGTTTTCATATCCTGTAGGATCTAATTCATGTGCCTCAGGCAGTGTTCCATAGTAGTCTGGAACCTTTGTCTTGCAATAATGATCTCTAGGCTTCAAGAGAGCCCCGAATCCTAGGCCACTGCCTAGTCTCCCAGCATTTCATCCTTTCCTATAGTCAACATCTCTCCTCCAACCAGGACTTACCCTATCCACAGCTATCCTCATCTATGGTCAGGAGAACTTGTGCCGCTTAAACCACACCAATTCATACACAGACTTCATGTGGTCTCCTCCTGTGTTAGCCTGGAGAGTACATCCCTATCAGATACTTGTTTTACCATAGTTCTGCCATATCTAGAGTGGTCCCACAATAGGTAACCATGCATAGTCTGGCTACCAGCTACTTGTGTAGATAGCTCTAGGCTTCAACAGACCTTAATCCCTCCAACTGACCTTGTCCTACAATATTTGCATATGTTGGAGAAATCATCTATACAACCAACTGGAATTATCCTACCTGCCTCCATTCACTAGACACATTTAGATGATTCAACCATGCTGCTATATACCTATACTCTCCACATGTCCCAGCCCCTAGGGATTAGTCTAGTAAGTAACCCCCAACAGAGCAATGATTATTTGTTTTTCCACATGCTAACTGTCCTACTATGGCCACCAATGCCTTGCAGTTGGAGCTGTAGGACTGTACATGTTTCCTAATCCTTTCAGCCATGCATAATTCCAGAAATTCCTACTGTAGTATAGCCAATATCTACGGTCGCTTAGCACTTACTATACCTCACCCCCACAGGGAAGATTTGTTCTGCATTCACAACCCCTCTCCTTATCCAGAATTCCCATGTCCTCCCAAAGTTTAAACCTGGTGAACATTTCCCCTACCAGATAATGTTTCTCCACACCCCACCAAACATAGCTCATATCTCACTACAGTGTCCCAGCATAGTCTTGGCACTTAAATTCTTGCATATTACAGTAATGACCACAAGTTTCCAACAGACTCCCAAATCCAGGGACCTACTCCTACCAACTACTCCTGTCTGCAGCAAACATATAGGGCACTACCAGGACCTGCCTACCTGCATCTACACCCAGTACTCTTTGTACCACCTACAATACCCCATTCCATACCCAAACTTGCTGAGGCCTCCTCCATAGTATAGCCTGGTGAGTACTCCCTCAACCAGATACTTGTGTTTCCATATCCCTAGATCAATCCTAGTTCATATAGTCAATACTCTGGCCTAATCTGATCAACTGATCCTTGAAGTAGCACCATGTAGGCTCCTGCAGGATGCCAAATCCCCTTTCCTGGCCTAGTCTCATCACTTCCAAGTGTGCTGTGGCCAACATACAGGCTCCAGACGAGGTGCAACCTGAACCCAACCACAGGACCCTTTGTGCTACCTCCACCACCCCATTGCATACCCACACTTCTGATGTCCTCCTCCAGGACTTGGGTTGGTATATAAGTCCCTACATGATTCTTGTTTTGCACATGCATCTGGGTCTAGTCTGAGTTTAATTGTAGCATGAATCGTAAAAAGGTCTTATTAATAAAAACAAACCTGGAGCCAGGTATTAGGGGAAATGCTGAATGTTCAAAGAAAGAGAACAAGCCACAACCAACCTCACCTTGCTCAGCTGATCTCAGCTGATCTTGTTTCCTCAATCTGGAAGCCTCCGAGTCCTCACCCAAATGGATCTCAGCTGAACTGCTACTAAAAGCTTAAAAAGACCACTAGTTCTGGTCCTCATGCCTTATATACCTTTTTACTTCCTGCCATCACTTCCTGGGATTAAAGGCTTGTGTCTTTCCCAAGCAAGACATGAGATCTCAAGTCCTGGGATTAAAGGTGTGTGTGCCACCATGCCTGGCTTCTATGTCTATCTAGTGGCTGCTCTGTTCTCTGACCCCAGATAAGTTTATTTGGGTGTACAATTTATTGGGGGAACATGATATATTACCACATTCCCCATTTTTGTCTAAAATGAAAGAGCATATAACTAATACAAGAAAAAACTATATCCAATAAGTATATACAATATATACAGTCAAGAATTACATTAACAATGTCTAGTCTATTACCATTTGACAGATTCAGACAAAAAAACTCCATTATATATGTTAACACTGTCCAGTCCAGTAACATTTGACAAATTCAGACTGAAAATTTAATTACTTATTCTATTTAAAACAAGTAATAATATACCTTTTTATCTTATCATATTCATATTCTCTCTTTTTTCTTTTCTGAGTAGATTGAAAAATCTACTTTTTATCTTATCATTTTTTCTTTATTTATTTAAAAAAATAATTTAATTTAATTTTACATATCTGCCATGGGTTTGCCTGTCCTCACTCCTCACTCCTCCCGCCCCCACCCTTGCCTCCTCCCCAGCACACCCCCTATTCCCATCTCCTCCAAGGGCAAAGACTCCCCTGGAGATTCAGCTCAACCTGGTGGATTCAGTCCAGCCAGGTCCAGTCCCCTCCTCCCAGGCTGAGCAAAGTGTCCCTACATAAACCCCAGGTTCCAAACAGCCAGCTCATGCACTAAGGACAGGTCCCAGTCTCACTGCCTGGGTGTCTCCCAAACAGTTCAAGCTATTCAATTGTCTCACTTATCCAGAGGGCCTGATCCAGCTGGGGGCTCCTCAGCTTTTGGTTCATAGTTCATATGTTTCCATTCGTTTGGCTATTTGTCCCTGTGCTTTTTCCAATCTTGGTCTCAACAATTCACACTCTTACAGTCCCTCCTCCTTCTCGCCAATTGGACTCCTGGAGCTCCACCTGGGGCCTGGCCATGGATCTCTGCATCCACTTCCATCAGTCATTGGATGAGAGTTCTAGCATGACAGTTAGGGTGTATGGCCTTCTGATCACCAGACTAGGTCAGTTCGGGCTTTCTCTCAACCATTGCCAGTAGTCTGCAGTGGAGGTATCTGTGGATTTCTGGGGACCTCTCCAGTACTTTGCTTCTTCCTATTCTCATGTGGTCTTCATTTATCAAGGTCTGTTACTCCTTGTTCTCCCTCTCTGTTCTTGATCCAGCTGGGATCTCCCACTCCCCTAAGCTCTCTTTCCCTTGAAACTTGCCCTTCATTACCCCCACTCATGTCTACTCACGTCCAGGTTGCTCATGTACATCTCAACCATTTCTCTGTCATTGGGCGATTCCTGTGTCTTTCTTAGGATCCTCTTTGCTGTGTAGCCTCACTAGAGTTGTGAGTAGCAGTCTAGTCATCTTTGTTTTACATCTAGTATCCTCCTATGAGTGAGTACATTCCATGTTTGTCTTTCTGAGTCTGGGATGCCTCACTCAGGATGATTTTTTCTAGATCCATCCATTTGCCTGCAAACCTCATGATGTCATTGTTTTTCTCTGCTGAGTAGTACTCCATTGTATATATGTACCATATTTTCTTTATCCATTCTTCAGTTGAAGGACATCTAGGTTGTTTCCAGGTTCTGGCTATTACAAACAATGCTGATATGAACATAGCTGAGCAAATGCCCTTGTGGTATGATTGAGCATTCCTTGGGTATATGCCCAAGAGTGCTACAGCTGGGTCTTGGGGGAGATGGATTCCCAATTTTCTAATAAAGCGCCATATTGATTTCCAAAGTGGCTGTATAAGCTTGCATTCCCACCAGCAGTGGAGGAGAGTTCCCCTTGCTTCACATCCTCTCCAGCATAAGCTGTGTTCAGTGTTTTTTATCTTAGCCATTCTTACTGGTGTAAGGTGGTATCTCAGAGTCGTTTTGATTTGCACTTCCTGGATAATTAGGGATGTTGAGCAATTCCTTAAATGTCTTTCAGCCATTTGATCTTCCTCTGTTGAGAATTCTCTCTTTAGCTCTATAGCCCATTTCTTACTTGGACTGTTGAGCATTTCGATGTCTAATTTCTTGAGTTCTTTATATATTCTAGATATCAATCCTGTAGCAGGATCTTAAAAGTTCTTATTAATGAAATCAAACCTGAGGACATTTATTGCTGGAAGATCAGAGAGACAGAACAAGCCACAGCTACCTCACCTGATCCTGTTTCCTCAGGCTGGAAGCTTCTGAGTCCTCATCCAAAAGAATCTCAGCTGAACTGTGCTGCTCAAAGACTAAAAGCTTAACCAGCCAAATGCTTCTTGTTTCTGACCTTCATGCCTTATATACCTTTCTACCATCACTCCCTTAAAGGCTCACTTTCTGGGATTAAAAGCATGTGTCTCCATCCTTGGCTGTATCCAATGTGGCCTTGAACTCACAGATATCCACAGGGATTTCTGTCTCTGAAATGCTAGGATTAAAGCGTGTACTACCACTGCCTATCCTCTGTTTAATATTGTGGCTGTCCTGTTCTCTAACCCCAGATAAGTTTATTAGCCTGCACAACTTTTTGGGGAACACAATACCACAGAGCCCTCTGTCAGATGTGGGGTTGGTGAAGACCTTTTCCCATTCTGTAGGCTGTTGCTTTGTCTTGTTGACCATGTCTTTTGCTCTACAAAAGCTTTTCAGTTTCATGAGGTCAATTGATTGATTGTTTCTCTCAGTGTCTGTGCTAATGGTGTTATATTTAGGAAGAGATCTCCTATGCCAATGCGTTCAAGACTACTTCCTACTTTTTCTTCTATCAGGTTCAGAGTAACTGGATTTATGTTGAGGTCTTTGATCCACTTGGACTTAAGTTTTGTGCATGGTGACAGGTATGGGTCTATTTGCAGCCTTTTGCATGTTGACATCCAGTTTTGCCAGCACCATTTGTTAAAGATGCTTTCTTTTTTCCATTGTACAGTTTTGGCTACTTTGTCAAAAATTATATGTTCATATGTGTGAGGGTTAATGTCCACATGTCAGTTTTTATGCCAGTACCAAGCTGTTTTTATTACTGTAGCTCTATAGTAGAGCTTGAGGTTGGGGATTGTGATGCCTCCAGAGGTTGTTTCATTGTACATGACACTTTTGGCTATCCTGGGTTTTTTTGTTTTTCCATATGAAGTTGAGTATTATTCTTTCCAGGTCTGTGAAGAATTGTGTTGGTATTTTGATGGGGACTGCACTGAATCTCTAGATTGCTTTTTGGTAAGATCACCCCTTTTACTATGTTAATCCTGCCTATCCATGAGCAAGGGAGATCTTTCCATTTTCTGACATCTTCTTCAATTTCTTTTTTCAGGGACTTAAAGTTCTTGTCATATAGGTCCTTCACTTGCTTAGTTAGAGTTACCCCAAGGTATTTTATATCATTTGTGGCTATTGTAAAGGGTGATGTATCTCTGATTTCCTTCTCAGCCTCTTTGTCTGTTGTATATAAGAGGGCTACTGATTTAATTTTAGTTGACTTTGTATGCTGCTATGTTGTTGCTGAAGGTGTTTATAAGCTGTATCAGTTCCTTGGTTGGATTTTGGGGTCACTCATGTATACTATCATGTCATCTGCAAATAGGGAAAGCTTGATTTCTTCCTTTCCAGTTTGTGTCCCCTTGATTTCTTTATGTTGTCTTATAGCTCTGGCTAGAACTTCAAGTACTATATTGAATAAGTATGGGGAGAGAGGACAGCCTTGCCTTGTTCCTGATTTTAGTGGAATTGCTTTGAGTTTCTCTCCATTTAATTTGATGTTGGCTGTTGGCTTGCTGTAAATTGCCTTTATTATGTTTAGGTATGTTCCCTGTATTCCTGATCGCTCCAAGACCTTTATCATGAAGGAGTGTTGGATTTTGCCAAATGCCTGTTCTGCATCTAGTGAGATGATCATGTGGTTTTTTTTTTCTTTGAGTTTGTTTATATGGTGTATTATATGGACAGACTTTCATATGTTGAACCACCCTTGCATCCCTGGGATGAAGCCTACTTGATCATGGTGGATAATTGTTTTGATGTGTTCTTGGAGTCTATTTGACAGTATTTTATTGAGTATTTTTGCATCGATGTTCATGAGGGAGATCAGTCTGTAGTTCTCTTTCTTTGTTGCATCTTTGTTTGGTTTAGAAATCAGGGTAATTGTAGCCTCATACAAGGAGTTTGGTAATATTCCTTCTACTTCTATTGTGTGGAACAATTTAAAGAGTATTGGTATTAAGTCTTCTTTGAAGATCTGGTAGAATTCTACACTGAAGCCAATCTTCAAGCTTCTATCTCCTCCAAACCTGTCAACCTTCCCTCTCATGCTGTTCCCCTGGATCAACTTTGGGTCTGCAGTGTTTAAGGGTATTTGTACTATTTTGTGTGTGTGTGTGTGTGTGCGTGTGCGTGTGCATGTGCTTGTGCTTGTGTGTGTGTGTGTGTGTGTGTGTGTGTGTGTGTCAGAGAGAGAGAGAGAGAGAGAGAGAGAGAGAGAGAGAGAGATTGCACACATATGGAAGTCAGAGGAGAACTTGCAGGAATAAGTTCTTTTCTTTTACTTTCTGGGTTTTTGAAAATTGAACTCAAGCTGCCAAGCTTGGCCACAAGCAACTTTACCTGGTGAGCCATCTCATTGGCTCTGAAGCATAATTTTGGCAATACGGTTACTTTCATGGTCTTACAACTGTTCAAATTTACATATAGATAAGGTATATATGTTAAGCATATCCTCCACAATATTTCTAACCTCTCTTCCTCCCCTCTTCTCTTCTCATTTGTCCCCTTTGGTCTCTTACAATTTTATTTCCATTTTCATTTTATATATTCATAAATGATTTTATCTAAGTATTTAAAACATAGGAACCACAGATGAGAGGAAACACCAATATATGTATTTTGGAGTCTGGCTTAATTAACTTAACATGATTATCTCCAGTTGCATCCATTTGAATACAAATGACATTATTTCCTTCTTCCTATGTGAAGAAACTAATAATGCAAATCTTCTCTTTTTACTAAGTATATGCAAATGAATATAAATTACACATGGATATGGCATACTCATTTACACTTAGTTATTAGGGTCATAAATATCCCATCCATCAGCCTGAAAACTAACAGGAACTATAGCCTTCTTGTGATCTAACAGGAGATACCAATGTTTCAGAGGAAAAAAGAACAAATTCACATATGCTCATGGCATAGCTTTTAAAAATAAATGCATAACTTCATGGCTTAGAGTAGTAGGCACACACTGTTTCTCTTGAGTATATAATTTATTATAGGTAATTCTGGTCCAGGCTAGCTCATCTAATTGCTAAAATCACTGGATACTCTTATTAAACTGAATTCTCTGGTATGGCCTCACTCATGTGTCTAGTGTCTTTTAAGCTAGAACAGCTCGAGTACCTCAACGGTGAAGATTCATTTCTGTCCTATATGGTGTCCAGTCTTCTTCAAACTGCATAAAAGACAATACCAAGTTGTCAAGTACTTTACAAGCCTTTGCTTCTGTTGTGTTTACTATTTTTATATTAAATATATCAAGCCATAGTCTATGTATATATAATATACTGTGTGCATATTTACTGAAACTATCTGGCCCAGCCACCTGCTGGTTAAGAGGCATGGGGTATCATTTCTCTCACTGATGTTCATTTTCTTTTATATGTATAATGTAGATACTATTAATATTATGTACCATTAAAGATGAGTAATTATATTTAAAGTTCTTTGTACTTATTTATATGTTATTTTTTCATACCTTAAGCATATTTTAATGTTTCCTGTCTAGGAGCTATAGAGGAGACAAATGTAATCAAAAGACATTGGCAAATTATCTCCTGTTTGTAGACATTCAATTTCCCCGAAAAATGAACTAGGTTTTATATGGATTTTCCCATAGATTTTTGCATTTAATATTTCCATAATCCCAATTTTGAAATATGGTCATGGTAGAGAGATGTGTTGCAATAAGGGAAGTAAAACAAACCCACATTCTAATGCTGAGCAATAACCATTCCTAGCATCTCAGCAGGTTACTCCTCCATCTTGTTCCTCCAATAGATTCTGATCATGTTAATAGCTTTAAAGGAAAATTAAAATTTCTGAAAAAAAGCAAATGAATTTAACTATAGCCCACTTTGAAAACTTATTTAAAGTATTTGTGTGTGAACTCCACCATAGACTACTGGCAATGGTTGAGAGGGTGCCTGAGCTGACCTACTCTGGTGATTGGATAGCCAAACACCCTAACTGTCATGATAGAACCCTGATCCAGTGACTGGTGGAAGCAGATGCAGAGATCCACTGACAGGTCCCAGGCTGAGCTCCAGGAGTCCAGTCGATGAGAGAGAGGAAGGATTCTATGAGCAAGAGATATTGAGACCATGATGGGAAAAAGTACAGAGACAACTAGCCAAACTAGTGGAAACACATGAACTGTGGACCAATAGCTGAGGAACCCCCATGGTCTAGGCCCTCTGGTAAGTGAAATAGTTGATTAGCTTGAACTGTTTAGGGGGCCCCCCATGCAGTGGGGCTGGGACCTGTCCTTGGTGCATGAGCTGGCTGTTTGGAGCCTAAATCCTATGGTGAGACACTTCGCACAGCCTTGGTGCATGGAGGAGGGGACTGGACCTGCTTAGACTGAATCTACCAGGCTCTTTTGACACCTCATGGGAGACCTTGCCTTGCAGGAGGTGGGAATAGGGGAGTTAGGGGGAAGGCTGGGAGTAGGAGGAAGGAGGATGGGGCAATCTGTGGTTGGCGTGTAAAATGAATAGAAAATCTCTAAGTAAAAATGAAGAAATAAGAACTGACTGAAATAACATTTACATTTCATTTGAAATATCAGGAACGGTAATTGAGGGATTGCCTTGACAGAGAAAAACATCCACATGCTTGCTTGGTGGCAAAATGACAAAAACAAAATCACAGTCACTGACAAGTTACCAATGGATCTATCCCTCCACGGCCAGGCACCAGGCTGAGCTATAGGAATCTGATTGATGAGAGAGAGGAGAGATACTGCAGGAGAGGAACATCGAGATCATGATGGGAGGACATGCAGAGATGACCAGCCACACTAGTGGAAGCCCATGAACTGTGGACTGGTGGCTGTGGAGCCCCCATGGGACTGGACTAGGACCTCTGGATACGGAAGATGGTTGTTTGGCTCAAACTGTTTGGGGGGCACCCAGGCAGGGGGATCGGGATCCGTCCCTGGTCTATGGGCAGGCTTCTGGGATCTGGTGCCTGTGGTGTGACACCTTGCACAGCCTTGGTGCAGTGGGAAGGGGCTTGGACCTGCCTAGGCTCAGTGTGCTGGGCTCTGCTGACTCCCCATGGGAGACCTCAATTTGGGGGATCTGGGGATGTGGGGTGGCTTGGGAAAGAGGGCTGGGGGGTGTGTGGGAGGAAGAAGGAGGGGGAATCTGTGGATAGTATGTGGAGTGAGTCGAAAATTTCTTAATAAAGAAAAAAAAACCAAATGGATCAATCCCATTTCTATTGTTTAATCTAAAAACTTCTCTATATAATTAAAAAAATCGATTTTCCTTACTGATTTTTTGATAAAAAGCCAGAAAAGAAGCATACAAATAGATCCATATCTATCACCCTGCACAAAACTCAACTCTAAATGGATCTAAGACCTCAACATAAAACAAGCTCGGCCCCATTCCTCCCTCTCTAAAACCTGCCCCCTCAGAAAGACCACCAAAAGACCAGTTCTGAGTTCCTGGTGCTCACAGGAGGTCTTCCCCCAAGGCTTCCTGCTCACCAAGACCCACCCAGAGTGTTATAACTGGACACAAACCCAGCTTGTGGAGGATGTTCCATTACCTTGTATCTACAGGGTATTTAGGGTATTGACGCCCCCTCTTTTAGACCAGTCATGTGATTTTTCTCTGACCACCTTCCCCTGCCTTGCTCTCTCAGGGCTGGAGAGTCACCCAAGAGTGCTTTGCACACATAAACCTGGTCTTTTGCTTTTTAATTTGGCTTGATCTGGCTCACTGCATCAGCAGAGAAACCTATTATCGGGGTCCAGAATACAACAACAACAACAACAACAAAAACCCTCAAAATTTAGATGTAAAGAAAACCAATAATCCAATTAAAAATGGGGTAGAGATCTAAACAGAGAATTCTCAAAAGAAGAAACTGAAATGGCTGAGAAAAACCTAAAGAAATGTTCAATATCCCAATATCCTTACTTGGCCTGGACTTTGTGGTGACCACCTCTGCTTGACAAAGTTCCAGCATTTCAACATTGCAGACCACACTTCTCCAGCATCTTTTTACTTTCATTTTCAATGACACTCAATATTTGCCTTTGTCTTTGGGAAATTTTGTGTGGGTTTTGGAAAAGGATAAAAATGTGTACAATGGTAGCCTCTCTAAACAAAATAATTCTTTGGAAAAAAATCCCCACCACCACAGACCAGGAATTCCATTGTGCCCTCCTAATTACCCCAAACAGGAATGTTAGAGATTTACTAGACAGACCTGATCCCAAGGATGAAATGCCTACAATTCAGATCCAGAACCTGAGGCCATTAAAGGCAAGAGTTCAGTTAATAAATACAGAGAAATCAGAATGGTATGATATAATGGGAAAAGAGTAAGACATCAGTGTTAAAATTTAAAAATGGCAGGAAGGAATCACACCATACCACAGGGCTCCTATGGGAGGGTTATTGGAAGAGGAGAGAAAAGAGGCAGAAAAGGGGGTAGAGAAGGGGGTAGAAAGGGGGTAGGGACCCGTCCCTTGGGATAAGATGGGTAGTAGAGAAAGATAGGGGAGGTGTACAAGGCCAGCCTTTTATAAGGAAACTATAGCGAATGTGCACAGTGGTTACTCTTAGTGGCTGCAGCTGAGTATGTATCCGGTCAGGACCCTGAGGGCAGGCCAGTACAGATGCCTGAATGCTAACATTCCTCTCTTTTGTTTATTATAAAAAGGTTCAAGGCCGGGCAGTGGTGGCACACACCTTTAATCCCAGCACTCAGGAGGCAGAGGCAGGCAAATCTCTGTGAGTTCGAGGCCAGCCTGGTCTACAGAGCGAGATGCAGGAAAGGTGCAAAGCTACACAGAGAAACCCTGTCTCGAAAAACCAAAAAAAAAAAAAAAAGAAAAAAAAAAAGTTGAGGAGTTAGAAAGTGGTAGCAGGAGGTGAGGTGGGGATGAAGATACCATGTTTACTGGGAGCCATCAGTCATCTTTGAGGGATCTAAGAAAGCTGGGATCCTGGCCACATCTTGGAATAGCTAGCTGTTTTACTTTACTGTCCAGGCTTTGTGGAACCTAGCAAAACGCTGTTTGAGGTGGATCCAAGTTGACTCCCTGGAGCTCACAAGAACTTTCAGTTTCCAAAAAGAGATAAGTATAGATGAATTTCTAAATGGTCTTATTAAATAAAAAACACAGAGCCAAATATAGAGGTGAAAGCCTTAGAAAGATCAGGGAAATAAGGAAAGCCACCAGCCAACCTTACCTCACCAATGCTGCAGCTTCCAAAGGTGAGTTACTTCCTGTCTACCCACACACATATGCCTTGCTGTTCTGCCATCTGCTTTTCTCTGTCCAGCTACATCACTTCCTCTTCCTACACAGCTCCGTCACTTTCTGTCTGTCTGAACAGACCTCCAGACCTACATGGTTAACTAGTATTGGAATTAAGGCATGTGCCACCTGGCTTTGTTTCCAGTGTGGCCTTGAACACACAGAGACCCTGCCTGCTAAGTGATAGGATTAAGGGCATGTGCTACCACTGCCTGACTTCTTTGTTTACTTACAATGGCTGGCTTTTTCTCATTAATTAAATCACAATAAAATATCACCACAGATAAATTTTAGATACATTAGAAAGCTAAAAGGGGGGGGGATTTTAAATCCTTAACTTGTGGCTATGATTCTATAGTGTTTAGTACTCTGCCAGAGCTAGACTCATCAGAATTCCATCAATTAATGTCAAGGTTGTAAACAGTAACATAGTGAGAGAGAGAGAAATCTGGAACATGGTTCATTGTAGTTAATAGCTTTCCTGTGTCCCAGCCGGCCGGCAGTGGGGACAGATCTCTCCCACTTGCACCCCCCAAGTAAACACACAGAGGCTTGTATTAATTAAAACTGCTCTGCCACTAGCTCAGACTTAACTACTGACTAGCTCTTACACTTAAATTAACCCATAATTCTTACCTATGTTTAGCCATGTGGCTTGGTACCTTTTCTCAGTTCTGCCTTGTCATCTTGCTTCCTCTGTGTCTGGCTAGTGACTCCTGACTCAGCCTTCCTCTTCCCAGAATTCTCCTCATCTGCTTATCCTGCCTATAATCACTGCTGGCTACAGGCCAATCAGCATTTTATTTATCAAGCAATCAGAGCAATACATATTCACAGCATACAAAGCAACATCCCACAGCATTTTATTCTTTTATATATCTCAAATCACTTTCTGTTTATCAGCACTTAAGCTTCCCTATCTTCACATAAACTTTAAAGAATCTGTTCCTTTCCCATCACCACAATATCACCTTGACACATTATTTCTATTGAACTTACCAGGAGACACAGGTGATTGATTACTGACAGCAGTCAATAGTAAAAAGTTACATTAAAATCTGTTCTGTGAGTTTGTCTCTTTTCTAATCTGGTAACAAGGTAAATTGTGTCTAGACCTAGTAGTGGATCTAGGAAAATGAGGCCTGTGGCCTGAATTTTACACACAAAGAGAACTGAGAAGGCAGCTGAAGCCTTAGTTGCTGCTATTAAACTGACAAAGTCATCACTAGCCCAGTCATCAAACAGCATCAGAGTTCTGAGAAGGACATTTTACCTGAATTAGTGATTAAAATCACAGAGACTTAATTGCTGGCTATCTAGACAGCCACCCCAGGGTCCTCCATGGTCATTGGGGACAAAGGTTTTAGGGCAGCATCAATCTTCAGCTGCCAGGCTCAGAAGATCTGACACACTTAACTGTGGAGTAGGAACTTGTTGGGGGAACCAGCCTAGCTTATCTAGAAAAAATGAGGCCATTGATTTCCCAGTGTCCTGTTATCCACAGTCTGAACAGGGTTTTGGCAGCAGTTGAGGTAAAAGGCAGTTTTGTTTTTCTGGGTTTTTTTTTTTGTTCGTTTGTTTTTGTTTTTGTTTTTTTGCTCAGTGGCTAGCATTGCAACATTTAAAACAAGCTTCTAGGTGAAGGTTCTTCTGTGTCCATTCATCTTTGGAGGAGATAGGGGTGCTGCCAGGAACTGGCAGTGTCTCTCCATCATAAAAAGCTTTTTTATTAAACTTTTAGATGCTGTATTCTACAGATCTCTGAAGCATTTGAGGACCATCTATCTATTGGGTATATGTGAATAGACAAACTTTGCTTGTTTTTAGTTACTTGTATTAAGCTTAACTTTGAAAACACATAAAGGGGACTAAGTAAGGCTTATCCCTGTAATTAATTATGTTAAGACTTAGTATGACTACAATTAAAGAACTTATTTATAAGGTGACTATTAACTTATAGTCCCTAACAATCTATAATATGTTAGCAGCTTTCATAAGACTAGAACTTTACATTCAATTCCTGTCAGGTTTAGCCTTAAAAACAATGATTTTGAATTGAAGTTCTTGTAATATCAAAATAAAACTTTTTAATCATAAATAATGGGCTCAGTAAAGAAACCAAAACAGCCATTCCATGGGTGAAAACAGAACAAGTTTGTACCAAACTGGTAAGGCTGTCTCCTGGGAAGGCAAGGAAAAGTGACAGGGGAAAGATCCCCAGGGCCAAATGGGAGCAGGAGAAAAGGGGCCTGTGAGTAGGACTGAGGGAGCACAGAGGCCAGCATTGCCTTTGAAAAGCCATGGGGCCTCTGCCCAAATGCCCACCTCTAGGAAAAGGACCCTCTTGGGGGACTAGAAACTCTATCATAGAATATATATCTTGTTTATCAAATATCCTACTTATCAAACTTATGTCCTTACTTATTTAAATTCTCTAGAAGCTTGATGTTGAACATTTGGCAAAAATATAAGTACTTAGGTGTAAATCTAAGTCAGTTTTTGTTAATCTGAATAGACCTTTATATCTTTAAATTTTTATCCCATATAGAATATATTCTAAACCAGAATTGAATCACATATAACTTTACATTTCTATCATCATACAAGAGTCTATACCAATCCAAAATATTTGAGGCTTGTTCTTTTCTTAGTCTAAAAGGAGATACAATGAACGGAAAGCTCATTAGGACTAAGAGGTATACTCTTTAACCGTAGTAAAAAGATGGCTGCCATGTAGCTTCTTGCAACATGATGAGGGAAAACAGAGGGAAGAGAGCCATGTGGTTGCTGTTTAAAACATGTTTTTCTAAACAATAGTTACATGCACATATACACAGAGTTGAATCAAAGTTACATACACATACACACAGAATTAAACCCAGTTTACATTTACACGTATAGGGCTAAATCCAAGTCTCATGCATATGCACACACATATATTAAGTAAGATTTGAGTAAATAAATATAAAGGGAAAACTGTTGTGTGCTGACAAAGAGGAAGCTGGCTTCTCCATCTGACCTGCATGTTGCAGCAAACAGTCAGGACATTTAGAGAGGGAGAACAGATAGATACAAGCAGGTCTTGGTACAAAGGAATAGAAAGAAAGTGAAGAATTCTTTCTTGGTTCCCGGACTGCCTGGTCCAAAGAATACTGAGGCCAGTTTTACATCCACAGGAATGGTCAGAAGTGAGTAGCCCCACCGAAGAACCAATTGTTGGTTTTGAATGGAAGGCAAAATGTTAGTGAATGAGAAAGCAGACATGTCACAAGTGGAAGAGAACAGGTCAGAAAGCAAATTTGTTGTAGGTGGAAGAGTGCTGTGGATATCACTCTGTATGCTGTGAATGTGTGTTGCTCTGATTGGCCAGTAGCCAGACAGGAAGTATAGGCAGGACAAGCAGAGAAGAGAATTCTTGGAAGAGTCAGGAGTCACCAGCCAGACACAGAGGAAACAAGATGACAAGGCAGAACTGAGAAAAGCTATAAAGCCACATGGCTAAACCTAGGTAAGAATTATGGGTTAGTTTAAGTGTAAGAGCTAGTCAGTAGTTAAGTCTGAGCTAATGGCGGAGCAGTTTTAATTAATATAAGCCTCTGTGTGTTTACATGAGTCCAAGTGGCCACAGGGCCACAGTAGCCAGACAGGACCAGGAAAACTTCAGCTACAGAAGAGAGTGGGTCTGTTGCAGGTAGAGCAAGAGGGTAGGGTCCTAGCATGAAGTGAGTGTCTTTGACAGGCCCTGCCAAGGTATGATTTCATGAAAGAAGCAGAGTTAGACATATAAGGCCCCAATTGTTGTTGTTGTTGTTGTTGTTTTTCTCTATTTGAGAGAATTAACTTAATGAATGAGGAAATGCAGCTTATGAGTCTATATAGCTAGCAGGAATTGAGTAGAGGAACAAGAAGAAAGAACAGAGAGAGGGCCTGGAGCAAAGAAAAGAGAAAGCTTGGATGTAGGGAAACGGGAATCTCTTTCCATTTCCTCAATCGCTCACAGTAGTCATAAAGGCCCAGGAAAATATTGGATGGGCTGGAGAGATGGCTCAGAGGTTAAGAGCACAGACTGCCCTTCCAGAGGTCCTGAGTTCAATTCCCAGAAACCACATGGTGGCTCACAATCATCTGTAATGAGATCTGGTGCCCTCTTCTATATACATAATAAATAAATAAATAAATCTTTAAAAAAAATATTGGGATCTAGGATGCCATTATGCAGCCATTTGGATTGATTATCTAAGGGGTACTGGGGCCAAATTTGATTGAAAAGATGAGTAAGTTTAGGACCCTTCAGGTCAGGAGTCAAGTGGAGAGGCTGGAGGTTTTCTAAGAGGCAACTCAAGGAGGAGTGGAAGGGTATAGAAGACATGTTCCCATGGATGAGAGAGGGAAAGGAAAGAGTCACTGCAGTCTGTAGTTGTGGGTGGCCCCAGAACTCAGGGAGGAGCAAATGAGGACCAAGCTATCCAGAGGGTTGTCACCCAACTCTGGCTACGCCAGAGGAAACTCATTGCCTGGTACTGGGGCTTCTGTAGAGGCTGGAAGGCATAGACAAAACTGAGCTCTAAGATGGGTCTGATCCACAGGAATGGATCAGGAATGGGATCACAAAAGCCACAAGGGCCTAGAGGAGCTGTGGGATTATGGGCAGTTCTGGGGAAAAGACAGGAGAAGAGATCAAGAGGAGACACAATAACCAAGTTGGACCTAATGAAACTGCAGGATTGCAGCTCCAAGGGTGGTGGGATGGGTCAGGTGAAGAGAGACAGCCATAGCCTTAAGGACTATGTCTGGGGATACCTCCACCTCTAAGAATACTAGAGGGGTGCTAGACAATCAATTCAGGGAAATGGTTATGAGAGGTAAAAATCAGAAGCCATCTTAAGAGATGTTTCCCCCTCCCCTCTTCCAAAGATATTTGTTGATCAGCAGTTTTAGAAGTGAGAAGTTGAACTTAAGGCTGGGACAATAAATCTATGTATCCTGGACTTGGCAAAACAAGATATGGGGAGTAATGGGTTCAACTGACCAGAAGCTGACCTTAGAGGAGTGCAGGACTGCAACAATAAATCTGAATGTGTATATCCTGGGTTCAACAAAAGCAGGACATAGGGAGTAAAAATTTGTCTCTGTAGATAGCCTGAATCCCGTTAGCCATCAGTAACCTCATGTTTACCTCATCCCTAGCCCCCTCGTCCAATCCCAAGCTGTATGTAAGCTTTTCCTATATAAACCCCTTAAAGTGAGTGCTTGAGGCTGTTCTCCTCCACTCGCTGTGTTGGATGCTGGAAACCAGACCAAGCTTGCTTGTTTTGTTAATAAAAACCTCTGTGTGCTTGCATCGGATAATGGCTCTGTGGTGGTCTTGCTTGGGGGCCTTGTGACCTGGGCACAACAGTTACACTAACTGAAGGGGGAAACTTACAAAATTACATAAATGAAGTGCTGAGCTATCAGTGAGCTGGAAAGTGAGCCTGTTGTGGGTGCACTGGGGATGAGGGATAGGATCCCAGTGCAGCCCAGAACACGATGGGAGCATAGGCACCAGGAGAGCCTATCCGAGTCCCGACACTAAATATTGTAATTTCAAAACAACGCGAAGGACACACTGTAAGGATTATGTCCCTAATTAGGTCACCAACCTGCGAGGGCATCCCAGCTTAAGCGGGCGTGACCTCTCTGTGCTCTCTTTTTCTGTATGGCCCCTTCTTCCATATTCTCCCTCCTCTGTGCATTCTCTCTCTCTCTCTCTCTCTCTCTCTCTCTCTCTCTCTCTCTCTCTCTCTCCACCCCCCTTTCTCTCTCAATAAAGCTCTAGAAATGTAACCATGGCTTGCGATTCTTCTGCCACTGCAAAATTTGTTAACCGACACTCACACTACACAACAGGGGTCATATGGGAGGTTTATTGGAAAAGGAGAGAGAAGGGGCATAGAAGTGGCCAGAAAGGGGAGTAGAGAACAGTCCCTGGGGATACTAGTAGTGGAAGAGAAGGAGACAGGAGGTGAGCAATGTTAGTTATTTGGCGGTGCTCTTACCCTGTGAGGAAATGTCATGAACATGACAAGATCCACTAACAAGAGTTTTTATTAAGATAGAAAAGAAAGAGACAGATGTGAACAGGCCTGTGGGAAACACACGTGGTCAAGAGAAAAGTAAGGCCGGGGAACATGGTGCTGGTTTATAAAGGGTGGGTTACACCTGCGTACACGAACCCATGTGGCTACTCCACACATGCACATAGATCACATGGCTGTGCCATGCGCTTTAAGCAACCACGTAAAGCCACAGGGTCCTGGTCACGCCAGACATTTTGACCCAGAAATGGCTGTTTTGAACAGGAAATAGCTAGGCAGAAGTGTCTAGGTCTACCAGGCATGCCCAACCATGGGGGCATGTTATAAATTCATATCATCTCTGGCTAGAGATCCACACTGGGTGTTATAGTGCCAGTGTGGTTCTTGGTCAGGAACTGCCTCAGCTTCTGGAGGATGTGAGGGGTTGGTCTGGTGAACTTCATCTGCATGAGTTCTAGCCTGTTCCCATACTCACCAGTGCTCCTCAGGAAGTAAATTATTAGAAAGTATCATGAATATGTCATGAAAGGTGAGACTATAAGATTGAGTTATATATTGAAACTGTTTAATAAAGGAAGCAGAATTAGAAGTATAAGAACCCAGCTTAGTTTCTATCTGAGAGAGTTCTGCAAGAGAGAATGGAACATGGATCTTAATTAGTCCATCCACACCAGCCACCTCTCGCAAAGGGAGAACAGTGGACGGGTTTGGATGGCTGGAATCAGGCACTTTAGCAGTTTGAGAATGTGTAGTAGGAGGAGTGAAGGTTGGAGCCAGGGCAGGGCCTTTGGAAATGGCCGCTGCTGAGGAAGAAACATCTGCCACCAAGGAAGAATCAGCTTTAGAGGAAGAAGAATCCAGAAGGGCAGCTGAAGGAACAGACACCCTAGGAGTAGGGGTGGGAGCCAGAGGTCAGATAGGTGGAGGTTCATTAGCAGGATCTAGACTCAGAGATTCTGGAGTCGGAGAATCTTCGGTTTAGGCATAGCTAGGAGCACATGAGCAGGAGAGAAGGAATCCTGAAGAGAAGGCTTAGCACTGAGAAAGAGGAAACCAATAACATAGGGCAACTCTCTTTCCATTTGCCTGTTTGCTGGCAGAAATTAGATAACTCCTGTAAAATATCTGATCTAAGGAGCCGCTCAGCGGCCATTTTTTATTATTTTCTAAAGCATACCTGGGCCATTTCTTAGTACAGAGAGGGATAAGCTTAGGAATCTTTAAGTAAGGCATTAAGGTAAGAGGTTTTAAAGCCTCAAGAAGACAGCCTAAGGGAAAGGAAGGACTGATCGGGTTGGAAGCCTTATTTCCCATGTCTGCAGCAGAGAGGCAGAAAAATAAAAAAATAAAATAAAAAAAAAACGTGATCCAGAGCCAATGCCCCAGGTGTCCCCAAGGCCAAGGATGGATATCAGGCACAGACCGCTTAAAGGCTCGTCAGCCGAGAAGTGGGGTCCCCGCTGTGTGAAGCAAGGATTCCCTAGGAATCCTTAACAACGTCTAACTGTTTCATCAAGCCAGAAAAACATGTGGTCCTCACACAGCCAAGACGCACTCAAAGGTGGTGGTCCAATTGCGAGAAATATCTCAAGCTGCAGACGTGGGAGATGGCTAGAAATTTAGGCCTGTAATAGGGGCTGACCATAGCCAGTAAAGACCGTGGCCGGGGTTCCCCCAGTTTCAAGAATACCCAGTGAGGCGCTGGACGCTCAAAGTTCGTTCTCACGGATTCAAGAAACCGGTTAAGCTAGCCGAAAAGTGGGGAGTTCACCAATCAGAGGTGTTAGATGCGAATTTGTGCGGCCAGGCGAATGGACAGTGGTCTGTCACGTACTGAGCAGAGTCCCCAGAGCAGAGTCCCCAGTTCTCGGGTTTCCAGGCACAGGGCACTCAGAAGTGCCTGTTCTGTCACAGCACCATAATGTTAGTTATTTGGCGGTGCTCTTACCCTGCGAGGAAACGTCCCGAAACATGACAAATCCACAAGAGTTTTAATTAAGATAGGAAAGAAAGAGACAAACATGAGCAGGCCTGTGGGAAACACATGTGGTCAAGATGGAAAGTGAGGCCGGTGCAAAATGGCGCTGGCTTATAAAGGGTGGGCCGTGCGTGCATACAGGAACTCATGCGGCTACTCCACACATGTGCATAGATCACATGGCTTCGTGCATGCTTTACACAACCACACAAAGCCACAGGGTCCTAGTCATGCGAGATGTTTTGACCCGGAAATGCTATTTTGAACCGGAAATAACTAGGCAGAAGTGTCTAGGTCTACCGGGCATGCCCAACCGTGGGGGCATGTTGTGAATTCATATCACTTATCCTTTTAGCTATATTTTTGAGTTCCAAGAAATCCAAGGACATGCAGTATGTCAATATTTTTAAGTAACTGTCCAACAAATGTATACTGAAGTAATCATAAGATCTTTATTAGTAATCTTTGTTAGAGTCAGTCTCAGAGAGTCTCATGAATCAAGTCCTCAGCAACATTTAATTAATTTTAATTTGATGCCAGAAGATACTATGTTAAGCAGTTTACAAACATTCTGAACACAATCTTCATAATGTCCTCTGGCAATATATTTTTTGGCAAATTCTATCATTATACTGAAAATTTACATGAAAAATTGAGGACTAGAGTTTAACATAATATAATAGCAATTAATTTCTCTAAATTCATAATAAAAAGTGGGCGTTGAAGCTTTTTATGTTTGCCTAATTCCAAAACATATGTTTTTTCCTATTATGAATATATATTTATGTATTGCTGTAAGCTAAAGTTATATATCAAGATGCTGGTGTTTCTCCACAAATAAGGCCCATAAGGTATGTTGTACATTTGTTTTCATTGAATTCTAGGAAATCTTTAATTTCTTTCTTTATTTCTTCCTTGACCCACTGGTGATTCAAATGGGCATTATTCAGTTTCCATGAGATTGTAGGCTTTCTGTAATTTTTGTTGTTGTTAAAGTCTAACTTTAAGCCATAGTTGTCTGATAAGACACAGGAGGTTATTTCAGTGTTTTTGTATCTGTTGAGATGTGCTTTGTGACCAAGCATGTGGACGATTTTGGAGAAGGTTCCATGGAGTGCTGAAAAGAAGGTATATTCTTTTGTGTTAGGGTGGAATATTCTGTAGATATCTATTAAGTCTATTTGATCCATAATTTCTGTCAGTTCCCTTATTTCTCTGTTAAGTTTCTGTCTGGCAGACCTGTCCATTGGTGAGAGTGGGGTGTTGGAGTTTCCCTCTACTAGTGTATGGGGTTTGATGTGCGATTTAAGCTTTAGTAATGTTTCTTTTATGAATGTTGGTGCACTTGTATTTGAGGCATAAATATTCAGAATTGAGACTTCATCTTGTTGGATTTTCCCTGTGAGAAATATGTAGTGTCTTTCCTGATCTCTTTCAATTGATTTTAGTTTGAAGTCTACTTTATTAGATAGTAGGATAGCTACACCAGCTTGCTTCTTAAATCCATTTGATTGGAATGTCTTTTCCCAGCCTTTTATTTTGAGGTCCTGTCTGTCTTTGAAATTGAGGTGTGTTTCTTGTATGCAGCAAATGGATGGATCTTGTTTTTGTATCCGTTCTGTTAACCTGTGTCTTTTTATAGGTGAATTTAGACCATTGATATTGATGGATATTAATGACCAGTTATTGTTAATTCCTGTTATTTTTTGGTGGTAGTGTTGTATGTTTCCCTTCTTTGGTTTTTGTTGGTATGGGACTATCTATTGCCAGTGTTTTCATGGGTGTATCTAACTTCCTTAGGTTGGATTTTTCCTTCGAGTGCTTTCTGTAGGGCTGGATTTTTGGAGAGATATTGTTTATATCTGGTTTTATCATGGAATATTTTGTTTATTCTGTCTATGTTGACTGAGAGTTTTGCTGGGTGTAATAGTCTGGGTTGGCATCCAAGGTCTCTTAGTATCTGCATAACATCTGTCCAAGACCTTCTGGCTTTTAGAGTCTCCATTGAGAAGTCAGGTGTTATTCTGATGGGTCTGCCTTTATGTGTTACTTGGCCTTTTTCTTTTGCAGCTCTTAATATTTTTTTCTTTATTCTGTATGGTTAGTGGTTTGATTATTATGTGTTGAGGGGACTTTATTTTGGATCCAGTCTATTTGGTGTTCTGTAACCTTCTTGTATTTTTATAGGCATTTTCTTCTTTAGGTATGGAAAGTTTTCTTCTATGATTTTTTTGAATGTATTTTCTGTGCCTTTGAGTTGGTATTCTTCTCCTTCTTCTATCCCTATTATTCTTAGGTTTGCTCTTTTCACGGTGTCCCAAATTTCCTGGACATTTTGGGTCATGACTTTGTTGGTTTTAGTGTTTTCTTTGACTGATGAATCTATTTCTTCTACCATATCTTCAACACCAGAGATCCTCTCTTCCATCTCTTGCATTCTGTTGGTTATACTTGCATCTGTAGTTCCTGTTTGTTTACTCAGATTTTCTACTTCCAGCATTACCTCAGTTTGTGTCTTCTTTATTGACCCCATTTCAGTTTTGAAATCTTGAACTCTTTCCCTCACTTGTCTAATTGCTTTCTCTTGGCTTTCAAGGGATTTACTGATTTCTTCCCATTTTTTGTTTGACTTTTCCTTGATTTCTTTAAGGGAGTTTTTCATTTCCTCTTTTAAGATCTCTAATATCTTCTTAGGGAGCAGCTCTTAGTCTAACTGGCACTAGTAAGCTCTGTTCTAGGGGGTAGCTACAGTCTTATAGTGTGGTAGATGGTGGTAGTCTGACCTGTCTGTAGGATGTCTGCCTGCTGCAGTGGGATGTTCTGTATGTGTTCCTCTGATTGTTTAGTAAATAAAACACTGATTGGCCAGTAGCCAGGCAGAAAGTATAGGCGGGCCAAGAGAGAAGAGAATTTGGGGAAGTGGAAGGCTGAGGGGGAGACCTGCCAGCTGCCTCCATGACAAGGGAGATATAAGGTACCAGTAAGCCATGAGCCATGTGGCAAAGTATAGATTAATAGAAATGGGTTAATTTAAGATAGAAGAAGTAGACAGCAAGAAACCTGAGCCATTAGGCCAAACAGTTTAAATAATATAAGCGTCTGTATGTTTATTTTATAAGTGGGCTACTGGACTGCTAGGGCTTGATGGGACCTGGAGAAAAGCTCTCCAGCTACAGCCTGCCAACTGGCCTCTTAGTCCAGCTGGGTGCTGGCAGGCTCTCTCACTCCATTTTTTTAAAGTTCATGGACCATCATAGTGTCCATGAACATTTAAAAGGGCAATAATTTCAACATAACAATTATATTTAAAGAACTCAAAGCATATCAGAAACATTTAAGATCCAGGGGACTACAGAAAACAGGATCTTTTGGACATGACATGACTACTGCACTCATGGACTCATAGCAGCTGTGGTGGCCTGCACAAGACCTTTACAAGGCCAGTCTACATTCTAGTTTAGAATGAGAATGGGTGAGTGATTCCCCAAAACTGAGAAGTATGGAAGGCTGAGCCTTCTAAGGGAGAGAAGAACAGTTTTCTTTAAGTGTCTGGTTTCTGGTAGATTGGCCACATTCTAGTGAATTATTCTAGGCTTAGTTAGGCTTTCTATTGTGATAAAATACTGAAAATAAATAAACAAATAATAAAGAAAAAATCTTGGGAATAATAGGGTTTATTTCACCTCACAGATTACAGTGCATCATGAATGGAAGTTAGGTCAGGAACCCAAGGCAGGAAATTGGACAAATAAACAAAAGACATGAATGTAGGAAAAAGAATTTTAAGGAATGAGAAGGATTGACCATGGTGGAAAATGAGAATACATTTTTACACATATATAATAATGTCAAACAACACATTTAATTAATAAAAATAAATTATTTTCTTTATTAAATTTTCTTTTCATATCTTTACTTGCATCCTTATTTAATTCAACTTTGTTTTCATGATGGCATTTAATTAATATCTTCTTTGAGTTCTTTTAATATATTTGAAATTGTAATTTTGAAATTATTGTTCTGTGAGTCAATAAGCTGTTTTTCTCAGGGAACATTACTATGCAATTTAATTTTTACATTGTCTTGATTATTTATATTCTTTTCATTTTTCTGATGGAACCTAGGCACCTCAGGGTTAGGTCATCTATGGTTGTTTTTGACGTGGATATATGTCCCCCACCTCCATCACTGTGCTTTATAAGTATTTGCATCTCTATTTGTTCTTACCCTAACTTGTCAGGTTTTGAACCAACTGAGTGGTGTTTGGAGTTCAATCCTAGGGCCACTTTGTATTGATGTGCAAATAGGACATAAGAAGTAGTCCATAGTTTAAACAAGGTTAGATGCAGTTTCTTTGTATAGATTAAGCTTTCTGTAGAGTTAATAGGTACTAGTTGCAAAATTCAGACATCTATGGAAGGATCATAATGTTAAAAGTTAGTCCAGAGATGATAGGTTCTGGGGTCACATCTGGAGTGGATGGTGCTATCTGGGGAGGTGCACAGGACATGTAGTACTCTGGTGGCAAGGTAAAAGTTGTGGGTATCTCTACTTGGTGGAGTTATGTAGGACTCTGTGTGTGTAGTCCTCAAGCCATTATACGTAATTTTCATGTATTGTATGAAAACTAATGTAAAACAATTTTTATCTAATAAAATAATGGTTTCCTAGACAACTTATGGAGAGGACACTTGAAGACACTGACACATGAAATTATCTTAACTGACATTCTTTATAATATTTTAGTGATAGCCATGCTCTAAATTTGTTTTTCAGACACATTCAATATAATCAGAGGAAATTGCTAAAGAAAGGAATTCTAAATAGATTGTATAAGTATCCCTAATTCTGTCTTCATAGAGTTTAGATATATTATGTCTGTCAATGAGTTTTTTCTATTAGAAATAATCACAAAAGCAAATCTTCCTGTATAATGCTATGCTATTAACAAAAGCACAAAAATACTTTGCAAAGAAATCTCTTTGGTAACTGAGAGATAATGAATATACAGGAGTTAGTGTGGAGAATCTAGAATTCATTTACTTCTTCTAATTATTAACATCAAGAGAATAAATTATGTGTTCCAAATATGAATTTTATACTGTAATTCTTAAGGTAAATACACTTTTGTGCCATTCCTTAAAATAGTATGATATATGAGAGTAATAGTTTTTTTTAATTGAGCATATATATAGTTAACATATATAATTAATTCATTTTTCATACAAGAAAAACCTGGCCCAGGTAATAAGTGACCATTTTTAATTTATAATAATGATTCACCAAAATAGATGGAAAAGTTTAAGACTGACATTTAATGAATTCTCAGTAAAATCAGTAGATATGGGAGTTGGAGTTAACAAGGATAGGTATGATCACTGGAGCAGGGTAGGTTGTTTATAAACTAGTATAGTTTTTCACAAAATAGGCTGTGTGCTGAGACCATTTAAATGACTTTAAATCTTCTTGTAGGAGACTCATGATTTGCTTTAGCATGTTAAAGACTTTGAGAAGTGATAATACAAAGAATCCTGGTGAAGTTTGAAACCAGTGATGCAATGAACAATTGTCAATGTTTATATATTTCCAAAACTGGAATTATATTTTTGACAAATGGATATAGAATAATGAGTATAAAACTTCCCAGTTAAGAGCATCTTTCTCTTTATAAGATTCTTATTATTTCTTTAAGAGTTTTATATAATGTGCTTTGAACTTACTACTCAATTCCTCCCAGTTGCACCTAAACCTCATTACTTTCTGAACCATACCTAATATGAGAACAAGTTTGATTGTAATGTCTAACTACTAACTTTCATTTCTTTATATCCTAATAGTTGGTAAAAATAACATTCAAGAATCAGCAAATTGCATTACATTGTATTTATACTGTTCAGTTTGGTCCATTTCTAAGGTATAGTTATAAAACAAATGTTTTAATGTTTGCTGTTGTTGAAGTGTCTTTGTTTCTGAGGCAACTAGAGGGAATCCTATGGAAGAATCTGCAAATGAAGTAACTTGCTGTCTTACCTAAGTCATCATGAGCACAACCATATACACTCTAAACTTTGATGTCCTTTACAGTCACAGTCCCCAAATAATTTATAATAAAGATATATCACTCTTTTTGAGTTAAGTACTGGACGCTGTCTGACCACAAAATTATCTCAGACTTTTATATTCTTTGTTCACTTTCATCTAATTAGCTTAACTCTAAATTAAGAGGAAAAATAAGTTATGAGATAAGTGGCATGATATGCCCTGTGTCTGGCACAGACCTTACTAAAGCTCAAGAAATTTTTGATAAATTTGATAAAGTAAGCTGTAGAAATTACAGTGTCTGCATGTATTTGCCAGTTTGTCTATACTTCTATTAAGAACAGCTGCTGCCAGGTGGTGTTGGCACAGGACTGTAATCCCAGCACTCAGGAAGCAGAGGCAGGTGGATCGCTGTGAGTCTAAGACTAGCATGGCCTACAAAGCAAGTTCCAGGAAAGGCACAAAGCTACACAAAGAAACTCTGTCTTGAAAAAAATAAAAACAAAACAAAAAAGAAAAAAAGAACAACTGCAAATACATATATTAATGTCTTAGCTGATGTATATATTTAATTTTTTCCATTTTTTTTTGAGCTGAGGATCAAACCCAGGGCCTTGCACTTGCACTTGCGAGGCAAGCACTCTACCACTGAGCTAAATCCCCAGTCCCAATTTTTTTCCATTTCTAAGCAAAGCCTACTTTAATCAGTTTGCATATGGTCTTTGTAAATAACAACATTCAATTATTTCAAAGTTTTTATTCTTCTTCCTCAGATATTCTCATTTTTATCACTATAGATAAGAGAATAGACTATGGTACTGATTAGACTAAAAAAATTAATTTACTAATTATAACATGTAAAAGAAGTATGTTATAATTAAAATACTCTTGTGAGCCCCAAGAATATATCATAGAGATTCAGCTGTGTATTAAAGCTAAACTTTGACCAGCCAAGTGTCTGTCAATAGGCAAAGCCATTTATTATGAATATTTGGTGTTATCCAGCCTTTAATATTCCAGCTGTCTATTGCTATGAAATCTTTGTGTGCCCAAACCAATTGGCAAACAGTTCAGCTCCCCAAACCTGCTGAACCTACTAAGTTACTAACTCCCCTGCTGAGCTTAGGAGACAAGCTGGCAGGAGACACAAAGCTCTGTTTCTTGTGCTAATGAAGCTCAGACCATCCCCTTGCCTTGAGGAGACCTAGTGGTTCTGCAGAGTATTTGACTCAGAACAAAAGAGGTTTTTACATATCAAGGTGAGAGGTAAAACAACATTCTTGAGGAGGCAGGGGGCCACATGCCCAGGGAAAGAAAGAGCAAGCCTTTTCTGTAGACAGGACAGAGCAGTGTGGTGAGAGAGAGAGAGGTTCCTTAGAGGGTAAGCAGATCATGATTAGAGTCTTCTGAGTGCCAAGAGTAGAGAGTAACAGAGATGCAGGAAGAGGACACAGAGGACAAAAATGAGACTGGAAGCAGAGGAGTTAAATCTTTAGCAGGGCTATGAACTAGGGAACAGGATGTAACTGTAGTTATGGAAACAGGATTTCATCTCAGAGAAATAATGTTGACAGATAGAGCTGGTATATGTAGAGTTACTCTTGCTTTGAATGCCTGGTGGAGCTATATTGATGTAATTTTGTTTTAGAGGAACAAAGTTAACAAACATAAGAACATAGTATACATAGATTTTTGGGAATTGGCTAGGAATAATCAATATGTCTATACTACTATTAAGAACAGCTGCAGCTGGGTGGTGTTGGCGCAGGACTTTAATTCCAGCACTCAGGAAGCAGAGGCAGGAAGATCTCTGTGAGTCTGAGGCCAGCATGGTCTACTGTTCTGCTCAGCTCAGCTCAGCTCAGCTCAGTACTTAGGCAGGTTATAGTGTTAGATATTTGGTGCTCTTACCCTGCAAGAAAACATCCCGAACACGACAAAACCACATAAGAGTTTTTATTGAAAGAGGATAGAAGGTGTGACAGGCCTGTGGGAAACACACACATGGTGAAGAGGACAAGAAACGAAGAGAAGAGGAGAAGAGAGAAGAGACTGGTGCAAAAATGGCGCCGGCTTTTTAAAGAGTGGGCCACGCATGCGTACAGGAACGCATGTGGCTACTCCACGCATGCACGTAGATTACATGGCCATGTGCGCCCTTTATACAACCATGCAAAGCCATGGAGTCCTAGTCACGCGAGATGTTTTGACCCGGAAATGGCTATTTTGAACCGGAAAGAAGGCTGTGGGGAGAGACACTGCCAGCCGCTGCCATGACAAGAAACATGTAAAGACACCGGTAAGCCACAAGCCATGTGGTAAAGTATAGATTAATAGAAATGGGTTAATTTAAGATAGAAGAAGTAGATAACAAGAAGCCTGCCACAGCCATACAGTTTGTAAACAATGTAAGTTTCTGTGTGTTTACTTGGTTGGTTCTGAGCGTCTATGGACCTGGCGGGTGACAGAGATTTGTCCTGACTGTGGGCCAGGCAGGAAAACTCTAACTACAGGTAAGGAGTTAGAAAGGGGTAGCAGGTGAGGCAGGGATGAGGGTGCCATGTTCTCGAGACTGCTTCCTGCTGGTCTGGGGGACATCAATCATCTTTGGGGGGCCAGAGAAATCTAGGGTGCTGGCCATGTCCTGGGGTAGCTAGCTGGACACTTCACTGTCCAGGCTCTGTGGAACTGTCAGGCTGTTTGAGGTGGATCCAAGTCATCAGTGTTGGATGGAGAGACCGAGCAATTCGTTAGGTGGGAATAAAGTAGGGCTGTCATTGGTGGGCCAGGTGCAGGGTCCCAGCATGTCTCAGACTGAATCTAAATCTCAGCACCAAATGTATTTTTAAACCAGCAGGGAAGGTGTCACACCATACGACAGGGCCCACGTGGGAGGTTTATTGAGGGGATGGGAGAGAAGGGGCAAAGAAGGGGCATAGAAAAGAGCAGAGACCAGACCCTGGGAACAAGAGTGAAGGAAGAGAAAGAGAGGTAACTGCTTTTTCAAGTATGTTTGAGAACGTGTCACCCAGACACCTAAGAGATTAAGGATAACACTTAAAATGACTGACCTCCATTTAGTAACAGCATGCCAGCTAAGTATTTTCATTTTCACAATCCTATTCAAGCTGGAGCAGTACCTACTTCTCACGAGTGGCTCTGTGCAACGTTTTTTGGCCTCCTGAAATTCATTTAGCCCCCGTTGAAGATACCTTAAAATTTGTGAGTCTTAATGTAGCCATTATGAGAATTAGTTCTGCTGCTTGTGAGCTGCTTGTTTTTCCTTTATGGTTCTTAGTTGTTCTTTTGCAGAGCTGCCAGCTTAAGTCGTGCTGGGATTAAGAATAAGGGGCCTTGGCGATTCGTGTTCCTGGAGTTGTGTCCATGCCAATGGATACCCACATGCTCCAAAAGAGAATTTGACATCACTGCTGCTGTTGTTGCTGTTGCTGTTATAACAGTGATGACCACCGCTACTACTGTTTCTGGGATTGCCATTTCATAACTGGTTACTACAGCTAGCACAGTGGAGACCCTGGCAGCAAAAGTAGCTACCACAGTTAACTATTTTTTCATTCTATTGGGCATGACAAATTTAAATCAATAGTTATAAACATTTTGATGGGCTTTGAAAGTTACAAATTTACAAACTCAAGTTCCATTTGCTTTCGGGATACCATCTTACAAGGACTCCAATTTGCAAGATGAAGTTTCAATTCTGAACATTTATGCCCCAAACACAAGGGCACCCACATATGTAAAAGAAACATTACTAAAGCTTAAATCACATATAAAATCCCACACATTAACAGTGGGAGACTTCAACACCCCACTTTCACCTCTGGACAGATTGGCCAAATTGAAACTTATCAGAGAAATAAAGGACTTAACTGACATTATGACTCAAATGAACTTAATCGATATCTACAGAACATTCCATCTGAGCAAAAAAGAATATACCTTCTTCTCAACACCCCATGGAACCTCCTCTAAAATAGACCATATACTTGGCCACAAAGCAAATCTCAACAGATACAAAACAATTGGAATAACCTCCTGCGTTCTATCAGACCACCATGGCTTAAAGTTAGATTTCAACAACAATAAAAACTACAGAAAACCTACAATCTCATGGAAACTGAATAATGCTCAACTGAATCACCAATGGGTTAAGGAAGAAATAAAGAAAGAAATTAAAGACTTCCTAGAGATCAATGATAATGAATACACCACATACCCAAACTTATGTGACACTATGAAAGCAGTGCTAAGAGCGAAATTCATAGCACTAAATGCCCACATAAAGAAGTTGGAGAAATATCACACTAGTGACTTAACAGCACAGCTGAAAGCTCTAGAACAAGAAGCAAAGTCTCCCAGGAAGAACAGATGCCAGGAAATTATCAAATTGAGAGCTGAAATCAATTAAATATAAATAAAGAGAACAATACAAAGGATTAATGAAACAAAGAGTTGGTTCTTTGAGAAGATCAACAAGATAGACAAACCCTTGTCCAAACTAACCAAAAGACACAGAGAGAGACCATCCAAATTAACAAAATCAGAAATGAAAAGGGGGACATAACAAGAGACAATGAGGAAATCCAGAGAATCATCAGGTCATACTTCAAAAACCTCTACTCCACAAAACTGGAAAATCTAAAAGAAATGGATAATTTTCTGGATAGGTACCACATACCTAAGTTAAGTCAAGACCAGATAAACCATTTAAACAGCCCAATAACCCCTAAGGAAACAGAATCAGTCATTAAAAGTCTCCCAATCAAAAAAAAAGCCCAGGACCAGATGGTTTCAGTGCAGAATTCTACCAGATCTTCAAAGAAGACTTAATACTAATACTCTGTAAATTGTTCCACACAATAGAAGCAGAAGAAATATTATCAAACTCTTTCTATGAGGCTACAATTACCCTGATTCATAAACCAAACAAAGATGCAACAAAGAAAGAGAACTACAGACTGATCTCCCTCATGAACATTGATCCATGGGGACTGATTGTATTATCAAGGATTTAATGAACTACCATGAGGTAGATTAATTTTAAAAAATCAATCAATCAAAACTCACATAAAGAAAAATAATCTCAATATATTTTTATCTATTAAATAGTATCAAACACAACTCTTGCAAAATAAAAAGAAAATCCAACCACATGCACAAAAAAATGGGCCTTTCATTGGTGGATCTCATCAGCATCCAAATTATAGAAAAGAGAAATTCTCTTTCATATCTTTCAGAGAAAAAAAAAACCACAAGGATATTTTCTGACTAATGCTTCAAGGTCAGCATTAATCTGATGACTGAAGACGTCTAGTTACTCCACAGAAGATATATGTTCCCATCCTTCATGAACATAATATAAGCCACTACAGAATAGGAGATACATAAATAAAATATTATGCATTTATCATAAATAGATCCATTGTTTTTTGTTGAAGGAATGTAATTGTGTATAGAAAGGAAAATACCTTTTTTTTTCTGAGACAGGGTTTCATTGTGTAGCTTTGTGCCCTTCCTGGGACTCACTCTGTAGCCCAGGCTGGCCTCAAACTCACAGAGATCTGCCTGGTTCTGCCTCCCGAGTGCTGGGATTAAAGGCGTGTGCCGCCACCACCTGACAAAAGAAGAATCCTTTAGTAATAGTTGCTGGAACACCTGGGCATTTATTTGCATGCTTAAAAAATCACCAGAGATAGAGTTTTCCCCCAGGAATCCATTCAAAATGCATCATTGACCTAACTTCTCAATCTCTGACTAACTACTCAATCTCTGAATTGCAATCTCTAAAAATACTGCAAGATAAGAAAAGAGGAAAGTCATGTTGATTGTGAGTTGAGAACAAATTTTAGTACTAAATACTAAAATCTTGATTCACAGAGGAAAATAACGCTTTTAATATAAAAACTGCTCTGTCATAGAAGCTTTTTAATAACTGAAAGGATAAACAATATTTTGACATTCATATTAATATTTCTATGACTGCATACTCAGAAAGTATATTGTTACTGTTCTCACAGCTCTTCTAAGAAATACAAAGTATCTTTAGGAATTACTATTTACAGCAAGCAAGCACTGTCTTCCTGGTATTTTTCCTGTCTGTTGACTGCCTGTTCACTCTATCACTTGTTACCAGGTTTTGATTTTGTTTTCTTTACAAATCTGACCATACAGTGATAGAACTACATGGCAATTCTTTGTCTTACTGGTTGAAGAACATCTATACTGTTGTTATATTGTCTGAACTGTTTACATTACCACCTGCTGCTGTAGAAACAAACTCAGAAAACGTCACAGGAAGTAAAAGAAGGCCAGTATTCAGTACTCTGATTCCACTGATATGAAAAGTAATGAGAGCATATGCGTGCATCAAGAAAGATTCATTAATTCACATCTGAATAGAATTATAAAAGTTTAAACACTACATTAACCCCCAAACTGAAAGTGAATATGTTTCTAGGAAAGTGTTTGTGTGTTTTCTCAAGCATTCTATGTGCTTTAACTTAGATGTGCAGCTTCAAGGAAGAGCCTGGAAAAGAAAATGTACCAATCCTGATAGGAAGTTTCTCTTTGTACTTGACTTTCACAGTTTAGAGGTGGCTGTCAGAAACAGTGAGAAGTGGGAAAACAGCTTGGGTGATGAGCAGGAAAGAACCTGGCTTCAGTAGCCAGGAGAAAGAGAAGTCCACACCACAGACCTGTGTAGCAGTGCTCTTTCTACTAAGACCTGCTCATCACTTTTTCGATCCTAGTATCCTATCAACAAGAACGTGTTAGCAATGCATTTCTTTTTTTTTTTCTTTTTTTTTGGGGGGGGGGCAGTGTTTGAGACAGGGTTTCTCTTTGTATTTATGGTGCCTGTCCTGGATCTCGAACTCGAGTTCTGTAGACTCGAACGCTACGCTACAGCACGCTATGCTACGCTACAGCAAGCTAAGGCACTCTATGGCACGCTACTCTATGCTATGCTATGCTACGCGGTACTCTACGCTGCAGAACGGTAAGCTACGGTACACTAAGGTATGCTACGGAACGCTATGGAATGGTATGCTACGCTACGGCATGCTACAGCACGGTACACTAGGGTAAGCTACGGAATGCTATGGGTACATTATGTACGCAACTTTACGGTACTTTACGGTAAGCTACCTTATGGAACACTACCATAGCTATGGCTCGGTTCTGGTTGGGGATTTAGCTCAGTGGTAGAGCGCTTGCCTATCATATGCCTATGAAGCACAGGGCCCTGGGTTCGGTCCTAAGCTACAGTAAGCTACAGGACGCTACAGGACACTACGGTTACAGTTACAGTGCGGTACTTTACCTTTATGGTATGCTACCTTATGGAACCTCAGCTCAGGAGCTCTATGCAGTAAATTAATTTCCATGAGATTTCTTTGACAGTAATTTTCTGCTAATTATATTTGCTCTTAATGCCACTTTGAAATTTAATACATTTAGTTATATTAATTCCTTAAAATAGGGTGTTTGACTTGAATTAAAATTTCTTCTCACACACGATATTATTTGGACCGTTAATCTAATGTTTCTTTTAATTTATTATATCATCTAAATATACTTTGTAGCTACTGTGAACATTACTTTGCCTTCCAAAATATTTACTTAAATGTTATCAATTTTAAGCAAAGCAAATTTAAACTGATTTTGCCAAGAATTTTTCACGGACTTATTAATTGTATCTTATCAAAGAACTTGTGAGGAAAAATCTCCCAGGTTAATATAAGAAACATTTTTCTACTGCACATATTAGCTCTTAATGTGTATTCTGGATAATATAATACAGACCCAGAAACATAAACATCCCAAGTTTTCTGTTACCAGGGGGTATTATTTTTGAAAGTTCAGAAGTGTATGTTTTATATGGAATATCCATAGAGATCAGGGAAATACTAAGGGGGCTATGAGGGGGGACCGTCAAGAGGAGAGGCTATAGGGTTAAAAGGAAATAAGAACGTGGAAGTAAAACTGAGTGAAGGAGTAAAGGGCAGGGTAGACGAGGATATTTGGGAGACATAAATTACACTAAAGATCGTTTGAAGAAGCGATGTGGAAATCTATGGAGTTTTACATAACAGGGCAACAATAACCCTACTAGACATGTGAAAGTAACAAACACAAAGCTCAAATCTAGTAATATTTTATTTCTTTTGGAGTTGTTGACCAGTAAGAAACCACAGACACAAAAACTATACAACTCTTGACGTGCCTCTTGGTTACTATTCTAGTTGAGGTTTATATTGTTGTGATAAAACATCATGACCCAAACAGTTGAGGAGGAAAAGGTTTATTTCACATCCCATCACAGTGTGTAACTGAGGGAGGGGAGATCTGACAAGGAACTCAAATCAAGCAGGAATCCAGAGGTAGGAGCTGATACAGAAGTCAGAAAGGAATGATATTGAATGGCTTTCTCTCACGGTTTGCTCAGCCTCCTTTTTTACAGCACCTAGGACCACACACCCAAGGGTGGCATCACCCAAGGTGATGTGCATCCTCATACATTGATCATCAGTTAAGAAAAAGCCCTATAGGCTTGCCTGCAGGCCAATCTGGTGTTGACATTTCCTCTTCCAAGATGACACTAGTGTGCATCAAGTTGACATAAAACTAAACCACACAAGTGATCCCTTGCCAACTTTATACATAAGCACATAATTATTCAACTATAACCTTTTCATTTTTATTTATAAGAGCTCTTATTAATATTAATATCATAATATACAACAAATATCTTTAAAAGTCATATAATTTTTTTTTGCATTACTATGAGGCACTGTCTCATAGCAAACTCCCTGATATTCTGGCTCTTACAGTCTTTCCACCTAATCTTCCAAAACGTTCTCTGAGTTTTAGGTACACGGATTTTTTTGAAAATATATTAACTGGGACTGGACTCCTCAAATCTGAATTTTGATTGGTTGTGGTTTTCTGTAATGACTGCCTACACATGAGCTGCACAAGGACAACACTAGAAATACCAAACTGATGGGAAAAGACCACAAGACATCAACCCTACATAGAGAACTATAGTCATCTAAGGAATGCTGAGAGTGGGAGAAATAGTCTTCTCCAGTAAAAAACAGGAGCACTCATTGGATATTCAATACCAAACAATGGGCTCTGAAAACATCTAACTATCATTATACAGACTGAGTGGGTTGTAATTGTATTTAGGAATATATATGCATGTAGCAGGATTCTTAAAGAGTCCTACTAATAGAAATAAACCTGGAGCTGGGTATTGGGGTGAATTCTGGAAGATCAGAGAAACAGAACAAACTACAGCTTCCTCACCTCGCCAATTCCTCAGGTGATCCTGCTTCCTCAGACTGGAAGCTTCTGAGTCCTCATCCAGAATGAATCTCAGCTGAACTGCTGCTCAAAAGCCTAAAAGCTTAACCAGCTAGTTCCTGGTTTTCACACCATGTATACCTTTCTGCTTTCTGCCATCACTTCCTGGGATTAAAGGTGTGAGTCACCATGCTTGGCTGTTTCCAGTGTGGCCTTGAACTCACAGAGATCCAAGGGGATCTTTACCTCTGGAATGCTAGGATTAAAGTCATGTGTGCCACTATTTTCTGGCCTCTATATCTAGTGGCTGTTCTGTTTTCTGACCCCAGGTAAGTTTATTAGGGTGCACAATATTTTGGGAAACACAATACCACCACATATATACATACATATACAAATGCTCATTTAACAATAATTAATGGAAAAAAGAGGATATGGATTTGAAAAAGAGCAAGGACAGGTATATAGAAATGTATGCATGGAGAAAAGGGAAGGTGAAATAATTTAATTACAATATCAAAAGTAAAAGAAACATTTAAAACAGAATAAAAGTTTAGAACATTCTTTGAAATAAGTCCAACAGACTTTACAAATTGAAAACCTTTAAAAGTTCAGTTTCTTTACATTGAAAGTTCAAGGCTCACTGAAAAAATCCAAATACTCTAAAATATCCATAGTCACCCTAAAATATCCATAGCCTCTCTAAAATATTCAGCCTGAGCATTGAGATGCAGGTCTTTAATCTCAGCTGGTCTACATTATCAATCTCTACATCAGCCAAGCTATGTCATAAAACCTAAAAAGAAAAAGACAAAAGAAAAAAAAGGTAAGCTTAAAAATTCTTAACCAAAATCCTTCTAAAATTTCAAAGTCTCTTAACTGAGATTCTTTAAATAACATAATATTAATAGTAATAAGTTAAATACTTTTTTACTCCAAATATGAAGAATTAGGACACAGTCACAACCAAATGAAAGTACAACCAAAATTCAATATTATAAATTTTTGTGCTTGATATATGGGACCTACTCATACCTCCAGGTTCCTAAGTCTCCATCACAAAGCAAGTACAGCTTGTCTCCTAGGTTCAGGCCAGCTCCAGCCTACACCTGCTGTTGGAGTTGGTGGTCATACATAGTATTGTACTGGCCTCTTCAAAAATCCTGTGATCTCTCTCACTTGACTGTATGTTCACCAATAGCAACTCTCAACATTTCTTTTGTGACTCTAGCCCTACCACACAGTGCTTCAGATGCTCTCTGTGGCTTCTTCATGCCTTCTAATTCTTTACCACCTTATACTTTATCAACTTTGTCTATCAGCATAAGATACAGCCTTAGCCTATTCTGGACCATAGCTTCTGTGTACTGACTCTGAGGAGTCACTTCTCAAAAGGTTTTATCTTAAATAATTCTAATCTTTTCTTAATCACTGATGATTGCTCAGCTCCAGCTGACCAGCATCCATTGTTTAAGAAAAACAAAGGTTTAGCTTAACTCCAGTGCTTTTCAGCTTCAGTGGACCAGATGCCACATGTGCTTAACATACATTATCACACTAACGGCCCTAGTAGTGTCTTTGCTTGCCTCTGAAACTTCGTGAGCAAGGCCTCCATTATCTGTAGTCAGAGTTTTCCTGCCTGGCCCACAGTCAGACAAATAGCATAATCTATTTTCATTCCATCTGGATTATGAAACAAGAAAAGAGAACTTATATTACAAAACTTATGTACACCTCTATAACAGTCAAAACATGATTCTTTACTCAATACAAAATATATTGTGGTATTAAAACATAGCAGTGAATAACACAAAATGTGTTGCTGATATTTGAGATGTAAATGCCCACATATCTAAATTAAAACTCATAGATTCTTGTTCATCTTTACCATATACACCTACCCCATGAATTTATATTGTAAAACCTACATATATTTTACTCTGTACATTTCCTAGTTAAAAACAGTATTCATAAGTAACCACTTGTGATTTATAAACATATGATGTCATTATCTCAAATTTTTTAAGAGAACTGATTTGAATTCACAAACACCACAGGAATTCTTGTTTTTTTTAAACTTCATTTTCATATTTGTTTCATTTTTGAGACAGAGTCTCTTGATGTAGCCCAGGATCGCATGGAACTCCCAATCTGACAAAGTACACAGAAGTAAATCCTATAGTCAAATAATATTCTAAGAGGTCAATTTTACTACAGATATATTCTGGAATGTGGCACTAATAGATCAAAGGAAATTAAAATTTAAAATAAAATATCTCGATTACTTTCAAAGTATATGGAGAAATATTATCCTATTAACATTGTTAATAATCGTGATAGTAATAATAGTAGCTGACACAAAGGACATACTATATTCCCAAATAGTTTATAATGATTTAGTCAACATAAAAATAATCTTGCAATATAAGAAACAGCATTTTTACTTTTTCTACATAAAGAAATTAAGTAAAGTATATAGTTTTGTTGACTGGCCCAGGGTCAGTCAGCTACCCAGTAATGGAGTTATTATTTAAATCTATTCAGTTTTGCATTAGTCCATCCTTTTATGTCAATAATTTGATACTTTTACCAGCCTGGTATGTAAATGATTTTATACTTTTGTTTTATTTTCCCTGCTTAATATTAGAGCTATTTAACATTTTTATGTATTTACTGTCTTCATCCCCTCTAATATGAATTGCTTATATATATTCTCCCTATTTTCCATGAGGTTGTTTAATTCATGATATATTGTAGATATTTGTCATTGTGTATTGTAACAGATAGTTAGAGTGGAAATCCTCTGTGTGCTGTCATCATTCTATATCCAATTATCATTTATCTTGGTGAGAATTGTGCCGTGTTTTGCAACATGGAACTAATTATGAAATCATTTCTATTTTCATTTATGGCTGTAGAAATTTTTGTCTTGCTGCACAAATCCTTCTCTTTTTCTTTATACTGCTAAATATGAATATTCCCAGAACTTAAAAGCAAATGTCATGTTAAAAAATATTCTCAGATACACAGGTTCAGAGGTCTATCTCAATGGTAGAGTTTAGGCCTCTGGGTTTAAACAATTCTTACCACTGGGAATAAAAAATGCATCTTCTGAAATAGTCATATATAATAACCTGTAACTTTTAATATTTATATGACCATAATATTTCATGATATTCATAATTATATCTTTCATTCATGTGTAATTATTATATAAGTGGCTGAAGTTAGTCTCTATTTGTATTTTCTGCCAGTATGTATTCTTAGTAGTTACCAAACAAATTTAAATTCTTTATAATTTGTTGTGTCCTCTTTTAATAAATAAAAAACTCTCATTTCTCTTGTTCACTCATCTTTTCAATGTTATTATGATGTTTCCTACCCACTGCAATACTGGGTATGATTGACTATTGGTTTAGTTAATGTAAGTAAGAGATGATAATATAATTCATTTGTATGTCAAATGTCATGGCTATAAAGAAAGGGAAATGATATTTAGATTCATTGATGGTACTCCCTGTTTTTGAACCACATAAGTGATTTCTCTTCTTCATTTTCTTTAGTTGTCACCCTTAGAATTAAATGAATTCATTTTGAAATAATTTCTAATGAAACCCTAAGGGCAAAAAAAAAATGCAGAATGGGAATTCTGCCTTAAGCCACCTAAGTACCACATAATCTCTCATTTTCTAAATTCCTTAAAATGTGTAAGTATATCTGATACAGAAACTCATATGTTTTCTAAACAAAGTGACTTGCTCAACAAGATTTCTTAAAATAGTAGGGGAATATTTCACCTTTGTTTGTAAGCTTCTCACATTGTGTAGTCAAAAACGGTGATGAAAATATTCTTCACACGATTTTGTCTGCAGGTCAGATATGTTTGTGTTTAATTCTATTCTCTGGCACTGCTTTTTGTCAACCATAAAAAATAGCAACCTTTGGCACTTCTTTTCCTGATGCTATAGAGCATACATAATGCCTCAGGAAAAATGGTGAAAGCAGCTTATGTTCTAAATACATTTTCCAGGCATCATTAAGGAGGGAAGCATTCAAACTATGACGCTGCATAGTAATAAAGCTTTACCCAGTGAACTCTCACAACCAGTGCAGACCACCATCTCTATTTGTGAATCTACTTTAATTAAAAACCTTTTCAATTGACTTTGAGGAAATGTAATGGAAAGGTAAATATGAAATACATCCTTTAGTCAGTGTGAATTTTATTAAGTATAATGACAAAGGATAATTTTCTATATTTCCTTGAATATATGAAAATAATTACTAAAATGTGTCACTTATCTACTGGATTTACATGAACAGAATTTAAAGAGTCTGTATATGTTCAACTATATCACTGTGTATTAATTTTAGGTTCAGTTCATACAAACTAACCCTTTCATAAATTTTCTCTCTATTTTTCTTACCAGAGGAAAGATGGGGGAAATACCAAATTTCCCTACCTCAAGATAAAGAGTTACAGGTAACTAATACCTACTGAAAGAAAGAGGATAAGTCTTCTCTAGGGATGAGCACCCAGATTAGTTACCCAATACTGAATGATCATCCCTAGTAACATATATACTCAGGAAACATTCAGTCACATACCTTCAACAAGCATCTTTACTGCAAACGTGGTTTCTTAGTATATGCTCTTCCCATCCTTGGGGTGATCAGATTTCATATAACAGAGCAATTAGACTTGGAGAACCCCAAATGAAGGCAGCAGAGGATAGGGCCAATGAGGTAATGCTGACCCTTGGATAGCTTCAGTTCAGGCAGACTAATAATAGCAGACTTCCAAAAAGCCAGAGACAGAACCTGTAATCCTCAAAATAAAGAAACAAAACAAAAAGAAAACAGTATCACAAAAGAAAACATATCTTTACACTCTTACAACTTAATTCCCTACTGAATAATATACTTAAGTCCCATTGCAGAAAGAAAACTAATATGAAAAAAAATCAAGACAACATCTCAAAACTTACAAATGCTATAGTAATGAACACCAACAAGAATGACCCCCATGATGTTACAGATAAATAATTCTGAAGAAAGTCAAACAATTCAAAGACAAAAATAGTTTAATCAAGCCAAAAAATTGAAAGACAAGAAACTTGAATTCAATAAAAATTGATAGAGTTGATGAAAAAAGCCAAAGTGAAAAGAGGCCAGAAAAAAAAATCAATAATGCCCCCCAAAGCCTTTCTTTTCTAGAAAAAAAAAGGGAAAATCTCAACCAACAAAATGGATTGCATGGAAAACAGATTTGGAGTTAGAAGACATAGTAGAGAAATCATACCCCTCAGTAAAGTTTAAAGAGAAGTGAAAAAAAATACAAACAACATGAGAGAGAGAGAGTTAGGACACCATGAGAAGACCTAAGATTATGAGCATAGAAGAAGAAGAAGAATATCACAGTGAAAATATAGAAAACATAATAAATTGAATCATGGTATGAAATTGCCAAACTTACAAAATGAGATGCCCATACAAGTTCAAGGGTCTTGCAAAACACAAAATATCCAGGTTTAAAGAAAAGCTGGATTTCTACTACATACATTAGAGTTAAAGCATGAACAACAGGTTTAAAGAAAGTGTATTGAAAGCTTCAAGAGAAAATGGTCAGGTTCCTTGTTAAAGCAAGTCCACAAGAATGACAGCCGGTATTTCAACAAAAATGATTATAGTCAGAAAGGCATGGAAAGATGTGTTGTAAGTCCTCAGTGCTGGCTACTGTAAACGCAGGCTATTATACCTAGTAAAAGTGTTCATTAAAATTGAAAGAGAATTGTAAAATTTCCATGGTACAAATAAATTAATTGAAGTTAAGACCTTTAGAGAAGATTTACAGAGGATACTAGAAGGAATTCTTTAGTCTATAGAGAAGGATAAAGACAACCAAGGGGGAACAGGGACAAAATACTGCCAGAACTATTTTAGGAGGTCTAAAAAAAAACATAAAATTATCAAAATGACAGAAATCTCTCATCTATCTATCTACCTATCTATCTATCTATCTATCTATCTATCATCTATCTATCTATCTAATCTGTCTGTCCATCTATATTACATATGCATACATATACACATATGTATATATCAAAATAACCTTTAATATTAAAAAACCAAATTCACCAATAAAACATCCAAACTAGCAGATTGGATTAAGAAATAAGATGTACTTTTTCTCAGGTTCCAATTAACACATATCACTATCCATGATAGACACCGCTTTTAGGTGAAAATATGGGCAAAGGTATTCCAAGCAAATGGAACTAAAAAAAAAAAAATCATATGTGGCTACCCTTATATCAGACAAAATAAACTTCAAATCAAATAAAAAAGAGTAGGAAGTATTCAGGAGGGTTATTTCATACTCACTAGGAAAAACTCCACTGATGGGATATTATAATGCTAAATATATACACACCAGTCGCAGGTTCACTAAATTTCATAAAAGAAAACCAATTAAACCTAAATCCACAGACTAACCATGACACAGTGATAATTGTTTTCTTCAATATCCCACTCTCATGAATAGGAATGTTAGTTAGAAAAAGAAAGCACCAGTATTAAATGATGTCATAAACCAAATGGACCGATCAGACATCCACAGAACATTCTACCCAAACAATAAAGAATACACAATCTTCTTAGCTGCCCAGGGAACTTTCTCTTAAATCAACCATGTGGTAAGACATCAAGAAAGCCTCATCAAACATAGTAAAATAATAATATCACCCTGAATTCTGTCTAACATTAATGGAATAAAACCATATAAAAACAGCAATCGAAACTACAGAAAATACACAAATTAATGGAAACTAAACCATACTACTGAAAGATAAATGGGTCTAAGACGAAATTAAGAAATAAAATTTCCCAGACTTGAATTAAAATTAAAACATTTCATATCTAATTCTGTTAGACACAATTGACATAGTTCTAAGAGGAATGTTTATAGAAATACATATCTACACAAAAAATAATTTGAGCTATCAAATTATAATACAATAATTCACTTGATGGCTTTTGGAAAATGTAAAGAAACAAAAAAGTTTATAAGCAGAAAGAGATCATAAAAATCAGAGTTGAAATTCACTTAATAGAAATGAAAAACCAAGAATCAATCTAATGAAGATTTTGTTCTTTGAAAGGATTAACAAGATTGAGAACTTTTGGCCAAATTATCCTCAAACAGAAATAAACAATTTTTTTGGGGGAAAGGTTTCTCTGTGCAACCCTGACTGTCCTGGAACTCAGTCTGTGAGTTGAGTACAAACAGGTTGGCCTCAAACGCAGATATTTGCCTACCTCTGCCTCCCAAGTGCTGGGTGCTAGGCTGAAAGGTGCTACCACCAGGCTAAAGAAGAAATAAATTAATGAGAGATGAGAGTGGAGACATTATAATCAACAGTGAGAAAATTCAGAGTTTCATAAAGACATTTTAATATACATATACTAAATTGGAAAATCTGAAAGAAATGCACGATTTTCTATATGTATATGATCTACTCAAGTTAAATTAAAATGAAGCAAATAATTCAAACACACCTATAAAAACAGATAGGGTTTATTGCATTTTTTCTAACTTAAAAAGTAAAGCCTATGGCCAGTTTTTTTTTTTTTTTTTTGTGCAGTATTCTACAAGGCCTTCAAATAGTAACTAATACCAATACTCAATTATTCCATAAAAATAATAGTGAGGATGTTTGAAAAAGTCATAATGAATCATATTGTCTATGTACCTAAAATTACCATGTAATATATATTAGTCTGTGTTTATATACATTTATAGTAAAAACAGAAACAGTTTCACATTCTGACTGACAACGTTCCTTACAAGAGCCTGAGGCAGTCTAACAAAGCCCCCAATTGCAGGCAGGGAAACCTCTCTGTTGAGTTGTTGTCCAAGAAATTGCCAAAATGTATAGGCTATTGTTGTTGCCCTTGCTTGCCTCTCAGATGTTGGGTTTAAGAAGACCTTATTGCTGAAGACACCATGTACTTCAGTCACAGGACTCAGAGATCCCTGAACTGGATCTGACCTGAAATCCTCCTCCCTGAGGACTAGCTTTTATGGTAGTAGAAGGTGCCATGCAAGCCTTGAAGTGAGGGTTGAAATCAATAACCCTAATCAGACGTGATGCTTATGAACTGAATCAATAACCAGCATGCTACAATATTCCTAAAGGTGCCATGGTGGCAGTTATGCCAGCTAGAATGACTGAGATTAAAAGCCAAATAAGACAAGAAGGCATGGATATAGTAAAAGGGTGATATTTACCCATATTCATTCACACACACACACACACACACACACACACACACACACACACACTATCTATCTATCTATCTGTCTGTCTGTCTGTCTGTCTGGTATCAAGTTATACTACCAATTCATATAATAGTAAAAAAAACAACAGGTAATATTATTAAAACAGATATACCAATCAATGGAATAAAGTTGAGTAAGTTGATGTTGAGTAAGTTGATACAAGTCCATGCTCCAACACTCCTGATTTTTACAAGACTGCCTAAAATACACATTGAAGAAAAGATAGCATCGACAACCAATAATGCTTGTGAAACTGGATAGTTACATGCTCAAGAATGTGACTAGGTTCATGTCTCTCAACCTGTAAGAAACTCAGTTCCAAATGGATAATGTATACCAACATGAAGTCAAATACCCTGAAACTACTAGAGAAGAAACAAGAAATATAATTCAACTTAAAGGCACAGGAAACGATTTTCTTAACCTTGGTAGCACAGGCATTAGTATCAAAAATTGGCAAATGGGACATCATGAAACTTAAAAGCTTCTGTAGAGTAAGGGACTATCACTGGGGTGGAGAGAGAATACAAAATAGGAAAGAAATCTTTACCAGGCATAAATGTGACAGTTATTATCTATAATACAAATAACTTACAAAACTAAACACAAAGGAAATAACATCATTAAAAACTGGGAAATGGAACTAAATAGAGTTCTCAACATAGGAAAGAAAGAAAATAGAAACACAAACGGATGAGAAGTGTTTAAAAAGATGTTCAAAATCCTTAGCCATCAGAGAGATGCCATTAATACTATTTTAAGATTTCATCTTATCCAAGTTAGAATAGCTAACGTCAAAAGGGAAAGAATATGGTGGCACGATACAGTGAAAGGCAACACACACCCGTCCTTTAAGGGAGTGCAAACTGGTGCAGGAGTATGGAAATCAGAATGGAGGTTTGAAATTGTTTTCTTCTGTGTTCTGTGATGAAAACACTGACTGTGTTAGTTAAGGTTTCTATTGCTATGTCAAGACACTATGACCAAAAAGAAAGCTGAGGAGGAAAGGGTTTATTTGGCTGACACATCAGCATGGCTGCTCATCACTGAAGGAAGTCAGGACAGGAACTCAAACAGATAAGGATCATAGAGGCAGGAGATGATGCAGACAGAGGCCATGGAGGGGAGCTGCTTACTGACTTGCTTCCCATGGCTTGCTCAGCCTGCTTTTTTATAGAACCCATCCCAGGAATGGCACCTCCCACTGTGGACTGGGCCCTCCCCCTTTGATCACTAAATGAGAAAATGCTTTACAGCTGGATCTTATGGATCTCCTTTCTCTGATGACTCTAGCTTGTGTCAATTTGACACACAAAACTAGCTAGTACACTGACTAAAACAACTTTGGGAGTAAGGGGTTTATTTAGCTTATAGTCCATTATCTAGGAAAGCCAAAACTGGAACCCAAGGCAGAAAACGTGTGCAAACCAACACATACAGCTAGTCTCATGGGCTCAGGCAGAATCAATTAATTCAGGTGCTGTGGTCCTTTGTGGTCATCCCGTGTTCCTGACATCCAAATATGCTCTGTTCTTCTCTGCAACTGAGGCTGCATCATGGTGCCAAGTCTCAGCTTCTCTTTATGACACCCTCAGTCCTAGAATCTCCACTGCAACCGAGGTTTCACCTTCACTAACAGATGCTCCTGCCCTCTCACCATGCCAAGCCTCAGGTACTGACCCATTATCCACTCATGCATTCAAAATCAGTACTACATGAGAGATTTTTACACATTGCAAAGTTCTCCCGTAAGTTTGGAGTATTTGTCGAAAACAGTATTTCCAAGCTTTGTCCCCCTCTGGACCATAGCTTCTGTATACTGACCCTGAGGAAATATTTCCCAGCGTATTTCACCTAAATGATGCTGATTCCATTAATCAAAGTAGATTCTTTAGCTGCATTTAATGAGCATCCATTTCACAGTAAAGTACAGAATGTTTCACTTCCACAGATTATTTGCCCACTATTCTTTGTGTCCCTCTGAAACTTCACATTGTATAAACCTCTCTCAAGGTCCTTACATTCTGAGCTCCCATAATAGCTCATTATGCTCTAAGAATTCAATGCCCTTTTCTAGCCCAAAGCTCCAAAACTCATCTACAGTCTTCCACCAAAACAACATATTCAGATACATTACAGCTCTATCCCACTCTCTGGTAACAAATTCTGTCATATGTTGCTTCCCTATCCCTGTGACAAAACACTAAGCAAAAACAACTTCATGAGGAAAGGATTTATTTACAGGTATAGTCCATCAAGGGAAGATAAGGAAAAACCGGATAGCAGGAATGTAGAGGAAGGAACTGAAACAATTCCCATGGAGGAACCTTGATTATTGCATTACGTTTTCTGGCCTGCTCAGATACTTTTCCTGTGCAGCCCAAACACATCTGCCTAGGGATGACAATGTCCACAGTGGCCTGGGTCCTCCTATGTCAGATAAAATTAAGGAAATGCTCCATAGTCATGCCCACAGGCCAAGCTGATGAAGGCAATTCCTCCCTTAAGATTACCTATTCCCAAGTGGCTTTTGTTTGTGCTAGGTTGTAAAAACTAACCAGCACAGAGTGTTCTCAAATGCTAGAAGTAGATACACCTATCTATATTCACTGATGCTTTATTCACAATAGCCAGGAAATGGAAACAGCCTAGAAGTTCATTAACTGATAAATTGAAAGTCCAGAGGTGGCACATTTACACAATGGAATATTAGTCAGGTTTTATGAAAAAACAAACTCGCAGGTAACTGTATGGATCTACAAACAATCAGATTGAGTAAGGTAACCAAGACCCAGAAAGACAGCATTTTCTCTTTTGTATGGTAAAGCTAATTTTGAATCATATATGAATTTAAATTGAATTGTAGATAGAGGTCAGAAAACCAGTAAGGGATAAGAAAAGAGTTCAATAGAAGCAAGACAGAACAGGGTAGTATGAAGGAAGAATGGAGAAAAATGAAGCAAGGTTGACTGGGTAGAATGGGAGGGCAGAGTTGGAGAAGGTGTGTGGGGAAGATAACTAACACTAAAGCATTTTGAGAAAGCCAAATTGAAACCTATTGCTGTAGACTCATCTTAAATACATGCTTGAGACAAAAGACTTGAAGATAAATAATTGACACCAGCCTAGAAGCTTCATCGCCATTGGATAGATTTCAGAGTGCTAGAAAATGCTTTACAAGCTATCGTAGGAAGTAAACTCACCAGGTGTCTCTTCCATCTATGAACTCTGCCAATCTAAAATAATGAAGGGCTTGTCAAGATATACCCACTGATGTGATAGTGACACAAATGCTATCCGTGGTGATAAAAAGCACTTTCTAATTGGCTTCTTGAATAGTAAACTATTCCAGATGGAACTATTCATGTCTGCGTTGTTAACAGGATCAAGAATCTATTGCAGGATAGGTCATAGGCCCTAGTGGAAAATCTTATCTTTTTTTTTTTTTTTTTTTTTTTTTTTTTGGTTTTTTGAGACAGGGTTTCCCTGTGTAGCTTTGCCCCTTTCCTGGAACTCCCTTGGTAGCCCAGGCTGGCCTTGAACTCACAGAGATCCACCTGGCTCTGCCTCCCAGTGCTGGGATTAAGGCGTGCCCACCACAGCCCGGCTATAATCTATCACTTTTATTCTGCTAAATTGATGTAGTATTAAACTCTAAGTACTTGTCTTTATACCTCATGTATTAGTGTCTCTCTTGCTCATTATGAAAGTTCCTTTTTTGGTAAATGGGATTAAGACATGACCCAGAGATTGAGAAAACCAGTGTGCTCATCCCTGAAGGCAGCCTCTTCCCTCAGACATCATCAGAGAAGAGCCAAAATCAGTGCATGACTGTAGTAAAACTGGTTTCTCAACATTACTGGGTAGTTGCACATAAGAACTGATACTCTACATGGGAGAATTGCAGTTTTCTGAAGAGAAAGGAGGAGTGGATGAGGGGGAAGCGGGAGGTTGCTAGAGGGACTGGAGAAGAAAGAAAAAACCGTGATCAGGCTGGGAAAATTAATTATTAACAGTAAAAGAACTGACACCATCTGTGATAGCATGTAAAAGATCTACCTAAGATCAAGCCAAATACCATCCCAAAATCCTTGAGAAAGTCATGAATTCTCATCTTCAGCTGTCAGCTCTTTGCAGCTTGTGACAGCTGGAAAAGAAGTTAGTTTTCTTCAGAACAAGGCCCTTGAGAGGCTACCCATGCTACAGCAGAGGCTCTGCACACATGTCCATAAGGGCAACGTAATATAGTGTGGGTTAATAACAATAGGAGAAAAGCTATGAAATTATGGAGTAAGATAGTGTGATGGAGATAGGGGAGGACTGGATGTGAGGAATAGGGGTTAGACTTGAGCAAAATATATTTTATGCTTGTATGAAATCCTCAATCAATGAAAAGTATAAAAATAATAACCCTTGTATTGGTCACCATCACCAAATATAAAATATAGCAAACACATTATCTGAAGATATCCTGAACCTCTTTAATTTTTTTTCATATATAATCAACAGTCAAATGATTGGTGTGAGAGAGAGATGGATGCAAAATCCCATATGTGGAGTGGGGTGGGGGAGGTGAGGGAAATCAATGAAATCCTTTTAAGGCCAAAATACAAATTAGAAGACAGTTCACTCTGTGCCTAACATCTAGCAAATCAAGGTTAGTTTTGAATTATAGAATGAATCTATTGAACCTAATAATATAGAAAATTTCAAATTCTTTAGGTATTTCTATGTCTCACCATGAACTACTGTTTATACTAGTGATATGTATTTTTGACATATTCTTGATTTTATTTATTTATTTATTATTTATTTATTTATTTATTTATTATTTTGGTTTTTTGAGACAGGGTTTTCTGTGTAGCTTTGTGCCTTTCCTGGAACTCGCTTTGGAGACCAGGCTGGCTTTGAACTCACCGAGACCCACCTGCCTCTGCCTCCTAAGTGCTGGGACTAAAGGCATGTGCCACCACTGCCCAGCCTATATTCTTGATTTTAAATTAAGGTTTGGAAGTGGACAAGCTTAGTTAAATCAAATTTCTAAGTTCAGGAAATTGAAATTAATAGTTTTTTATACTATTGTTGATGCAGAATTGATGTCTCTCTTTTGATTGCAATTAGTGTTCTTTACAATATGGGACTTTTATCTTGAAAATTAACATGCATACATAATTTGGACAACAGAATTCCTTCAATAAAATTTCAGTGGATGGGCATAAGGGGTTCTGTTTTAAATTCTGACAATATCTATATAGTTGTTGCATGTAAATGCTCTCAATAATCACAGTATGTGTTCTCTATATGTGCAGTTAAACAAATTTATTTGTTTATATTTAGTGTTTCACAGAAGTTGTATAACTGCAATTGACTTTTGATTAGTTACCATTTCTTCTTCTGAAAATTTAACATGAGAAAATAGATTTATTAAGAATTTTGTTTTGGGTGATGGTAGCACATGCCTTGAATCACAGCACTTGGAAATCAGAGGCAGATGGATCTCTGGAGTTTGAAACCAGCCTAGTCTAGAGAGATAGTTTTAGGACAGCCAAGTCTACACAGAGAAACCCCATTTCAAAATCCCCCCTGAAATATATTCACACACACACAAAAAAAAATTGCAGCTGGGCAGTGGTTGCATACACCTTTAACCCCAGTACTGGGGAGGCAGAGGCAGGTGGATCTCTGAGTTAATGGACTAGACATTGTTAATGTAATACTTGACTATATATATTGTATATACTTTTTCTTACACTAGTTATATTTTTTTTTTAAACAAAAAAAGGAAATGTGGTTGATATATTGTGCACCCCAATAAACTTATCTGGGGGTCAGAGAACAGAAGAGTCACTATATTAAATATAGAGGTTAGGCAGTGGTAGTACATGCCTTTAATCCTAGCATTCTGAGGCAGAAATCCATCTGGATCACTGTGAGTTCAAGGCCACACTGGAAATAGTCGGGCATGGTGGCATATACCTTTAATCTCATGTGCTTGGGAAAGACACATGAGATCCCAGAAATTGATGGCAGGAAACAGAAAGGTATATAAGGAGTGAGGACCAGGAACTAGAGGCTTTTTAAGCTTTTAGCTTTTAGTAGCAGTTCAGCTGAGATCCATTTGGATGGGGACTCGGAGGCTTTCAGTCTGAGGAAACAAGATCAGCTGAGGAATTGGCAAGGTGAGGCTTGTTCTGTTTCTCTGATCTCTTAGCATTCACCTCAATACCTGGCATCAAGGGTTTTTTTTATAATAATACCTTTTG